>NW_021703774.1:157400828-157403923 GCF_005190385.1 Monodon monoceros | reverse complement strand
TACGGAAGTGGAGTGTGTGGAGGGTGATGATGAGGTGAGGGAGGTGAGGAGGTGAGGAGGTGAGGGATGTGAGGAGTTGAGGGAGGTGAGGAGGTGAGGAGGTGAGAGAGGTGTGTGAGGTGAAGACGTGACGGAGGTGAGGGATGTGAGTAGGTAAGTGGGTGAGGAGATGAGTGAGGTGAGGGAGGTGTGGAGGTGAGGGTGGTGTGGAGGTGAGGGAGGTGTGGGAGGTGTGGGAGGTGTCGGAGATGAGGGAGGTGATGGAAGGCAGGAGGTGAGTGTGATGATGGAGGTGAGCATGGTGGGGAAGAGAGGGAGGAGAGGGTGGTGAGGACGGTGAAGACGTGAGGGAGCTGAGGGAGATGAAGCGATGAGGGAGTTGATGGAGGACAGTATGTGAGACTGGTGAGGAGGTGAGTGTGGTGAGGAGGTGAGTGCGGTGAAGGGGTGAGGATGTGAGGGAGGTGAGGATTTATGGGAGTGGACGGAAGTGAGGGAGATGAGGAAGTGAGAGAGGTGTGGGACGTGAGGGAGGTGAGGAGGTGAGGGAGTTGAGGAGGTGATGTGAATCCGCTTCACACCAAAAGGCTCACATCAATTAAAGATGAGGAACCCAGCAGGATCTGTCTAACAGCAGAGGGCCCACATCACCAAGAGGTTGGGAACCAGGTATCAGTTACACCAGAGGGGCCACATCATAAATTTGAGGAAAGCAGTAGGAAACACCTCACACACTGGAAGGCCCACATCACCAAGGGAAGTGAATCCAGGCAGCAGTCACCACACACCTGACGGCCAAAATCATAAAAGTTGAGGAGCCCAGCAGTTGTGACCTTACACCAGAGGGCCCTCATTACCAAAGGAATGAGGCTCCCAGCAGGTTCCACCTAAAACCAGAGGGCCCACATCAAGGAAAGTTGAAGAACCCAGCAGTTGTGCCCTTACACCACAGGTCCCTCATCATCAAGGGGATATGAACTAGGCATCAGTTACCTCACACAACAGCACCCACATCATAAAATATTGAGGAACACAGCAGTTGTGACATCACACAAGAGGGTCCACATCACCAAGGGGATGAGGCACCCAGAAGGATACACCTCCCACCAGAGGACTCACATCAACAAACTGATGGGAACCATGCAGGGGTGACCTCCCAACAGAGGCCGCACATCACCAAAGGAATGAGGATTCCAGCAGTATCCACTTCACACCAGAGGGCCCACATAACCAAGGGGATGAGGCACCCCGCAGGATACACTGCCCACCAGAGGACTCACATCATCAAAATGATGGGAACCATGCAGGAGTGACCTCCCACAGGAGGCCGCACATCACCAAAGGAATGAGGACCCAGCAGGATTTACTTCACACCAGAGGGCCCACATCACCAAGGTGATGAGGCACCCCGCAGGATACACCTCTCACCAGAGGACTCACATCATTTACTGATGGGAACCATGCAGGGGTGACCTCTCACCAGAGGCCGCACATCACCAAAGGAATGAGGCTCCCAGCAGGATCCACTTCACACCAGAGGGCCCACATCAACAAGGGGATGGGAACCAGGCAGGAGTGAGCTAACACCCGATGGCCCACATCATAGTAAGGTAAGAAATCCAGCAGTGCTGTCCTTACACCAGAGGTTCCACATCACGAAGGGGACGGGAACCTGGCAGGAGAAAACTCACACCAGAGGGCCCATATTATTAAATGGTGCGGAACCCAGTCAGATGAGGCCACAAATCAGAGCATCCCATGCGGAAGGGGATGAGGCACCCAGAAGAATCCACTTCACACCAGAAGGCCCAAAGCAATAAAAGGTGAGGAACCCATCAGGATCTGTCTAACAGCAGAGGGCCCACATTACCAAGGGGATGGGAACCAGGTATCAGTTACCTCACACCAGAGGGGCCACATCATAAATTTGAGGAAAGCAGTAGGAAACACCTCACACACTGGAAGCCCCACATCACCAAGGGAAGTGGATCCAGACAGCAGTCACCACACACCTGATGGCCCATATCATAAAATTTGAGGATCCCAGCAGTTGTGACCTTACACCAGAGGGCCCTCATCACCAAAGAAACGGGCGTCCCAGCAGGTTTCACCTGAAAAGAGAGGGCCCACATCAAGAAGAGGTGAGGAACCCAGCAGTTGTGCCCTTACACCACAGGTCCCTCATCACCAAGGGGATGTGAACTAGGCATCAGTTACCTCACACAACAGCACCCACATGATAAAATATTGAGGAACACAGCAGTTGTGACATCACACCAGAGGGTCCACATCACCAAGGGGATGACTCACCCCCCAGGATACACCTACCACCAGAGGACTCACATCATAAAACTGATGGGAACCATGCAGGAGTGACCTCCCAACAGAGCCTACACATCACCAAAGGAATGAGGCTCCCAGCAGGATCCACTTCACCCCGGAGGGCCCACATCAACAAGGGGATGGGAACCAGGCAGGAGTGAGCTAACACCAGATGGCACACATCATAATAAGGTGAGCAACCCAGCAGTGCTGACCTTACACCAGAGGTTCCACATCATGAAGGGGTTGGGAACATGGCAGGAGTAACCTCACACCAGAGGGCCTATATCAGTAAAGGGTGAGGAACCCAGTCTGATGGGACCGCACATCAGAGTGCCCCATGAGGAAGGGGATGAGGCACCCAGAACAATCCACTTCACACCAGAAGGCTCACATCAATAAAAGTTGAAGAACCCAGCAGGATCTCTTTAAGAGCAGAGGGCCCACATCACCAAGGGGATGGGAACCAGGTATCAGTTACTTCACACCAGAGGGGCCACATCATAAATTTGAGGAAAGCAGTAGGAAACACCTCACACACTGGAAGGCCCACATCACCAAGGGTAGTGGATCCAGGCAGCAGTAACCACACACCTGACGGCCCATATAATAAAAGTTGAGGATCCCAGCAGTTGTGATCTTATACCAGAGAGCCCACATCACCAAGAGAATGAGGCTACCAGCAGGTTCCACCTAAAACCAGAGGGACCACATCACAAATATTTGAGGAGCCCAGCAGGATCAATCTCTCACTAGACGGCCCACATCACTAA
>NW_021703774.1:157398001-157400728 GCF_005190385.1 Monodon monoceros | reverse complement strand
TGTCGGCCCTCTAGTGTGAGTTAACTGATGCCTGGTTCCCATCCCTTGGGCGATGTGGGCCGCCTGGTGTTAGATGGATTCCTCTGGGTTCCTCACCTTTTTTTGATGTGGGCCCACTGGTTTGAGGTCGATCCTGCTGGTATCCTCATCCCCTTGGTGTTGTGGGCCCTCATTTTTGAGGTCACAACTGCTGGCTTCCTTACCTTTTAAAGATGTGGGCCGTTGGTGTGTGGTCATTCCTGCCTGCTTCCAAACCCCTTGGTGATTTGTTGCCGCTTGTGTGCGTGGATGCTTCCGGGTGCCTCAACCCCTTGGTGATGTGGTTCCTCTGGTTTGAGATCACATGTGCTGGGTTCCTCATATTTTGATGATGTGGGCCCACTTTTGTGAGGACACTCCTGCCAGGTTCCCATACCCTTGCTGCTGTGGGCCCTCTGTTGGGCGGTGTATACTGCTTGGTGTCTCATCTCTTTCGTGATGTGTGCCCTCTGGTGTTAGATTGATCCTGCTGGGTTCCTCACCGTTCTTTGATATGGGCCCTCTGGTTTGAGGTGGATCCTGCTGGTTGCCTCATCCTCTTGGTGATGTTGGCCCACATTTTTAAGGTCACAAATTCTGTGTTCCTTACATTTTTTTGATGTGGGCCCACTGGTGTGAGGTTATTCCTGCCTGCTTCCCATTGCTTGGTGATGCGGTTCCTCAGGTTTGAGGTCACTTCGGCTGGGTTCCTCACATTTTCATTAAATAGGACCTCTGGTGTGAGGTCACACCTGCCTGGTACCCATCCCCTTGGTCTTTGGGCCCTCTGGTGTGAGGTGGATCCTAATGTGTGCCTCGTCCCCTTGGTGAAGTGGGCCCTCTTATGTAAGGTCTCAACTGCTGGTTTCCTCAAATTTTTATGATGTGGGCCCTCTGGTGTTAGGTGGAATTTCCTAGGAGCCTCATCCCCTTGATGATGAGGGCCCTCTGGTGTAAGGTCTCAACTGCTGGTTTCCTCACTTTTTATGATGTGGGCCCAACGGTGTGAGGGCACTCCTGCCAGGTTCCCATCCCCTTAGTGATGTGGGCCCTCTAGTGAGTGATTGATCCTGCTGGGCTCCTCAAATGTTTGTGATGTGGGCCCTCTGGTTTTAGGTGGAACCTGCTGGGAGCCTCAATCTCTTGGTGATGTGGGCCCTCTGGTATAAGGTCCCAACTGCTGGGATCCTCAACTTTTATGATGTGGGCCGTCAGGTGTGTGGTGACTGCTGCCTGGATCCACTTCCCTTGGTGATGTGGGCCTTCCAGTGTGTGAGGTGTTTCCTACTGCTTTCCTCAAATTTATGACGTGGCCCCTCTGGTGTGAGGTAACTGATACCTGGTTCCCATCACCTTGGTGATGTGGGCCCTCTGGTGTTAGACAGATCCTGCTGGGTCCTTCACCTTTTATTGATGTGAGCCTTCGGGTGTGAAGTGGATTCTTCTGGGTGCCACATCCCCTGCCTCATGGGGCGCTCTGATGTGCGGTCCCATCTGACTGGGTTCCTCACCCTTTAATGATATAGGCCCTCTGGTGTGAGGTTACTGCTGCCATGTTCCCAACCCTTTTGTGATGGAACCTCTGGTGTAAGGTCAGCGCTGCCGGGTTGCTCACCTTATTATGATGTGAGCCATCGGGTGTTAGCTCACTCCTGCCTGGTTCCAATCCCCTTGTTGATATGCGCCCTCTGGTGTGAAGTTGATCCTGCTGGGAGCCCCATTCCTTTGGTGATGTGCGGCCTCTGGTGGGAGGTTACTCCTGCAAGGTTCCCATCAGATTGATGATGTGGGAGGTGTATCCTGCGGGGTGCCTCATCCCCTTGGTGATGTGGGCCCTCTGGTGTGATGTCATAACTGCTGTGTTCCTCAATATTTTATCATGTGGGTGCTGTTGTGTGAGGTAACTGATGCCTCTTTCACATTCCCTTGGTGATGAGGGACCTGTGGTGTAAGGGCAAAACTGCTGGGTTCCTCACCTCTTCTTGATGTGGGCCCTCTGGTTTTAGGTGGATCCTGCTGGGAGGCCCATTTCTTTGGGGATGAGGGCCCTCTGGTGTAAGGTCACAACTGCTGGGATCCTCAACTTATATGATATGGGCCGTCAAGTGTGTGGTGACTGCTGCCTGGATATACTTCCCTTGTTGATGTGGGCCTTCCAGTGTGTGAGGTGTTTCCTACTGCTTTCCTCAAATTTATGTTGTGGCTCCTCTGGTGTGAGGTAACTGTCACCTGGATCCCATCCCCTTGGTGATGTGGGCCCTCTGCTGTTAGACAGATTCTGCTGGGTTCCTCACCTTTTATTGCTGTGGGCCTTCTGGTGTGAAGTGGAATCTTCTGGGTGCCTCATCACTTTTCTCATGAGATGCTCTGATGTGTGGCTTCATTTGACTGGGTTCCTCACCATTTAATAATATGGGCCCTCTGGTCTGATGTCACAACTGCTGTGTTCCTCAATATTTTATGATGTGGGTGCTGTGGTGTGAGGTCACTCCTGCCTAGTTCCCATCCCCTTGGTGATTTGGGACCTCTGGTGTAAGGTCACAACTGCTGGATTTCTTAACTTTTTATGATGTGGGCCCTCTGTTGTGAGGTCATTCCTGCCTGCTTCCCAACACCTTGGTGATTTGGGCCTGCTAGTGGGCATGGATCCTTCTGGGTGCCTCATCCCCTTGGTGATGTGGGCCCTCTGGTCAGAGATGGATCCTGCTA
>NW_021703774.1:157389472-157397901 GCF_005190385.1 Monodon monoceros | reverse complement strand
ATGAGGGTCCCAGCAGGTTCCACCTAAAACCAGAGGACCCACATCACGAAAATTGGAGGAACCCAGCAGGATCAATCTCTCACCAGAGCACCCACATCAGCGAGGGGATGAGGCCGTGGCAGAAGTGAACTCACACCAGAGGGCCCACATCATAAAAATGTGAGGAAACCAACAGTTTGGACTTTACACAATAGCGTTCAAATGACAAAAGGGATGAGCCACCCATCAGGATTCACCTCACACCAGAGGGCCCACATCACCATGGGAATGGGTACCAGGCAAGAGTGACCTAACACAAGAGTGCCCATATCATAAAATCGTGAGGAATCCAGAACATGTCACCTCAAACCAGAGGAACCACATCACCAAGGGGATGAGGCACCCAGAAGGATCCATGCACACCAGCAGGCCCAAATCACCAAGGAGTTGGGAAACAGGCAGGAATGTCCTCACAACAGTGGGCCCACATCATAAAAAGGTAAGGAATCCAGCAGTTGTGACCTTACACCAGAGATCCCAAATCACCACGAGGATGGTAACTCGGCAGGAGTGACCTCACACCACAGCACCCACATCATAAAATATGGAGGAACACAGCAGTTGTGACATCACACCAGAGGGCCCACATCACCAAGGGGATGAGGCACCCAGAAGCATCCTCGCACACCAGCGGCACCAAATCACCAAGGGGTTTGGAAGCAGGCAGGAATGACCACACACCAACTGCGCATATCTTTAAATGGTAAGGAAGCCAGCCGTTGTGACCTCAAAATTGAGGGCCCACAACACCAAGGGGATGAGGCTACCAGCAGGATACACCTCCCACCACAGGACTCACATCACCAAACTGATGGGAACCATGCAGGAGTGACCTCCCACCAGAGGGCGCACATCACCAAAGGAATGAGGCTCCCAGCAGGATCCACTTCACACCAGAGGTCCCACATCAACAAGGGGATAGGAACCAGGCAGGAGTGAGCTAACACCCGATGGCCCACATCATAATAAATTAAGCAACCCAGCAGTGCTGACCTTACACCAGTGGTTCCACCTCATGAAGGGGATGGGAACCTGGCAGGAGTAAACTCACACCAGAGGGCCCATATCATTAAATGGTGAGGAACCCAGTCAGATGAGACCGCACATCAGAGCACCCCATGAGGAAGGGGATGAGGCACCCAGAAGAATCCACTTCACACCAGAAGGCCCACAGCAATAAAAGGTGAGGAACCCAGCAGAATCTGTCTAACAGCAGAGGGCCCACATCACCAATGGGATGGGAACCCGGTATCAGTTACCTTACACCAGAGGGTCCACATCATAAATTTGAGGAAAGCAGTAGGAAACACCTCACACACTGGTAGGCCCACATCACCAAGGGAAGTGGGTCCAGGCAGCAGTCAGCACACACCTGACGGCCCACATCATAAAAGTTGTGGATCCCAGCAGTTGTGACCTGACACCAGAGAGCCCCCATCACCAAAGGAATGAGGCTCCCAGCAGGTTCCACCTAAAACCAGAGGGCCCACATCAAAAAAATTTGAGGAACCCAGCAGTTGTGCCCTTAAACCACAGGTCCCTCATCACCAAGGGGATGTGAACTAGGCATCAGTTACCTCACACAACAGCACCCACATCATAAAATATTGAGGAACACTGCAGCTGCGACATCACACCAGAGGGCCCTCATCACCAAGGGGATGAGGCACCCAGCAGGATACACCTCCCACCAGAGGACTCACATCATCATACTGATGGGAACCATGCAGGTGTGACCTCCCAAAGGAGGCCGCACATCACCAAAGGAATGAGGCTCCCAGCAGGATCCACTTCACACCTGAGGGCCCACATCAACAAGGGGATGCGAACCAGGCTGAAGTGAGTTAACATCCGATGGCCCACATCATATTCAGGTGAGCAACCCAGTAGTGCTGACCTTACACCAGAGGATTCACATCACGAAGGGAATGGGAACCTGGCATGAGTAACCTCACACCAGAGGGCCTATATCATTAAACGCTGAGGAACCCTGTCAGATGGTAACGCACATAAGAGTGCCCCATGAGGAAGGGAGTGAAGCACCCAGAAGAATCCACTTCACACAAGAAGGCCCACAGCAATAAATGAGGAGGAAGCCAGCAGGATCTGTCTAACAGCAGAGGGCCCACATCACCAAGGGGATGGGAACCAGGTATCAGTTACCTCACACCAGAGGGGCCACATCATAAATTTGAGGAAATCAGTAGGAAACACCTCACACACTGGAAGGCCCACATCACCAAGGGAAGTGGATCCAGGCAGCAGTCACTACACACCTGGCGCCCCACATCATAAAATTTGAGGATCCCAGCAGTTGTGAACTTATACCAGAGGGCCCACAGCACCAAGGGATTGAGGCTCCCAGCAGATTCCACCTAAAACCAGAGGGCCCACATCACAAACATTTGAGGAGCCCAGGAGGATCAACCTCTCACTAGAGGGCCCACATCACTAAGGGGATGGGAACATGGCAGGGATGCCCTCACACTGTTGGGCCCACATCATAAAAAGTGAGGAAACCAGCAGTTGAGACCTTACAACAAGGGCCCTCATCACCAAGGGGATGAGCCTCCTAGGAAGTTCCACCTAACAACAGAAGGCCCACATCATAAAAATTTGAGGAAACCAGCAGTTGAGACCTTACAAAAGAGGGCCCACTTCACCAACGGGATGAGGCACCCATCAGGATCCACCTCACACCAGAGGGCCCAATGACCAAGGGGATGGGTACCAGGCAGGTGTGACCTCACACCAGAGGGCCTACTTCATAAAAATGTGAGGAACCCAGCCAAGGTGACCTCAAACCTGAGTACCTACATCACGAAGTTATGGGAAGCAGGCAGGAATGACTTCACATCAGCGGGCCCACATCAAAAAAATGTAAGGAGCACAGAATTTGTGATCTTAAAAATGAGGGAAAACATCACCAAGAGGATGAGGCAACCAGCAGGATCCACCTCAAATCAGAGGGCCCACATCAAAGATAGGTGAGGAACCCAGCACGATCCATCTAACACCGGGGGGCACATATCACCAAAGGGATGAGGCACCAAGCAGTATACACCGCCCAATAGAGGGCCCAAACCACCAAGGGGATGGGAACCTGGCAGGAGTGTCCTCACAACAGTGGGGCCACATCATATAAAGTAGGAACCCAGCAGTAGTGAGTTTACGCCAGAGGGCCCTCATCACCAAGGGCATGGGAACTAAGCAGGAGTGACCTCACAGCACAGGTCCGCCATACTAAAATATTGAGGAACACAGCAGTTGTGACATCACATCAGAGGGACGACATCACCAGGGGATGAGGCCCCCAAGAGGACACACCTCACACCAGAGAGCCCACATCACCAAGGGAATGGGTGTCAGGAAGGAGTGACCTCACACTAGAAGGCCAACATCACAAAAAGGTGAGGAACACAGCAGGATCAAAGTCTCACCAGAGAGCCCCCATCTCTAAGCGTATGGGAACCAGGCATGAGTGACCTCACACCAGAGGGCCCAAATCATAAAAATGTGAGGAAACCAGCAGTTGGAAACTTCCACAAGGGGGCCCACATAACCAAGGGAATGAGACACCCATCAGCATCCACGTCACACAAGAGGGCCCACATCACTAAGGGGATGGGAAACTGGCAGAAATATACTCACACTGGGCCCACATAATAAAAATAAGAGGAACCCAGCACATGTGATCTCAAGCCAGGGGACCCACATCACCAAGGGGATGAGGCACCCAGAAGCATCCATGCACACCAGCAGGACCAAATCACGAACGGGTTTGGAAGCAGGCAGGAATGACCACACACCAACTGCCCACATCTTTAAAAGGTAAGGAAGCCAGCAGTTGTGACCTCAAAAATGAGGGCCCACAACACGAAGGGGATGAGGCAACCAGCAAGAGCGACCTCAAACCAGAGGGCCCACATCATAAAAAGGTGAGGAACCCAGAGAATCCATCTAACACCAGGGGGCCCACACCACCAAAGGGATGGGAACCAGGCATCAGTTAACTCATACTAGAGGGCCGACATCATAAATTTGAGGAAAGCAGTAGGAAATACCTCACACTGGAAGGCCCACATCACCAAGGGAATGGGGTCCAGGCACTAGTCACCTCACACCAGATAGCCCACATCATAAAAGTTGAGGATCCCAGGAGTTGTGACTTTATAAAAGAGGTCCCTCAACACCAAGGGGATGAGGGTCCCAGGAGGTTCCACCTAAAACCAGAGGACCCACATCACAAAAATTGGAGGAACCCAGCAGGATCAATCTCTCACCAGAGCACCCACATCAACGAGGGAATGGGAATGAGGCAGAAGTGAACTCACACCAGGGGGCCCACATCGTAAAAATGTGAGGAAACCAATAGTTTGGACCTTACACAATAGCGTCCAAATGACAAAAGGGATGAGCCCCCATCAGGATTCACCTCACACAAGAGGGCCCACATCACCAAGGGGATGAGGCACCCAGCAGGATACACCTCCCACCAGAGGACTCACATCACCAAACTAATGGGAGCCATGCAGGTGTGACCTCCCACCATAGGGCGCACATCACCAAAGGAATGAGGCTCCTAGCAGGATCCACTTCACAGCAGAGGTCCCACATCAACAAGGCGATGGGAACCAGGCAGGAGTGAGCTAACACCCGATGGCACACATCATAATAAGGTAAGCAACCCAGCAGTGCTGACCTTACACCAGAGGATCCACATCACGAAGGGGATGGGAACCTGGCAGGAGTAAACTCACACCAGAGGGCCCATATCATTAAATGGTGAGGAAACCAGTCAGATGAGACTGCACATCAGAGCACACCATGAGGCAGCGGATGAGGCACAGAGAAGAATCCACTTCACACCAGAAGGCCCACAGCAATAAAAGGTGAGGACCCCAGTAGTATCTGCCTAACAGCAGAGGGCCCACATCACCAAGGGGATGGGAACCAGGTATCAGTTACCTCACACCAGAGGGGCCACATCATAAATTTGAGGAAAGCAGTAGGAAACTCCTCACACACTGGAAGGCCCACATCACTAAGGGAAGTGGATCCAGGCAGCAGTCAGCACACACCTGACGGCCCACATCATAAAATTTGAGGATCCCAGCAGTTGTGACCTGACACCAGAGGGCCCCCATCACCAAGGGAATGAGACTCCCAGCAGGTTCCACCTAAAACAAGAGGGCTCACATCACAAACATTTGAGGAGCCCAGGAGGATCAATCTCTCACTGGAGGGCCCACATCACTAAGGGGTGGGGACCTGGCAGGAGTGCCCTCACACCGTTGGGCTCACATCATAAAAAGTGAGGAAACCTGCAGTTGAGACCTTACACCAGAGGGCCCTCATCACCAAGGGGATGAGGCTCCTAGGAGGTTCCACCTAACACCAGAGGGGCCACATCATAAAAATTTGAGGAAACCAGCAGTTGAGACCTTACACAAGAGGGCCCACTTCACCAACGGGATGAGGCACCCATCAGGATCCACTTCACACCAGAGGGCCCAATGACCAGGGGATGGGTACCAGGCAGGTGTGACCTCACACCAGAGGGCCTACTTCATAAAAATGTGAGGAACCCAGCCGAGGTGACCTCAAACCTGAGTACCTACATCACGAAGTTATGGGAAGCAGGCAGGAATGATTTCACATCAGCGGGCCCACATCAAAAAATTGTAAGGAACACAGAATTTGTGACCTTAAAAATGAGGACCAACATCCCCAAGAGGATGAGGCAACCAGCAGGATCCACCTCAAACCAGAGGGCCCACATCAAAGATAGGTGAGGAACCCAGCACGATCCATCTAACACCAGAGGGCTCACCTCACGAAAAGGATGAGGCACCAAGCAGTATACACCGCCCAACAGAGGGCCCACACCACCAAGGGGATGGGAACCTGGCATGAGTGTCCACACAACAGTGAGCCCACATCATAAATAGTGAGGAACCCAGCAGTACTGAATTTACACCAGAGGGCCCTCATCACCTAGGGGATGCAGCTCAGAGAAGGTTCCACCTACCACCAGAGGGCCCACATCACTAAAATCTGAGGAACCTAGCAGGATCCATCTCTGACCAGAGGGCCCACATCACCAAGGGGATGCGAACTAGGCAGGAGTGACCTCACACCACAGGTCCCCCATCCTAAAATATTGAGGAACACAGCAGTTGTGACGTCACACCAGAGAGACGACATCACCAAGGGGATGAGGCACCCAAGAGGACACACCTCGCACCAGAGAACCCACATCACCAAGGGAATGGGTGTCAGGAAGGAGTGACCTCACACTGGAAGGCCAACATCACAAAAAGGTGAGGAACCCAGCAGGATCAAAATCTCACCAGAGAGCCCTCATCACCAAGGGTATGGGAACCAGGCATGAGTGACCTCACACCAGAGGGCCCAAATCATAAAAATGTGAGGAAACCAGCAGTTGGAAACTTCCACAAGGGGGCCCACATAACCAAGGGTATTAGACACCCATCAGCATCCACATCACACAAGAGGGCCTGCATCCTGAAGGGGATGGGAACCTGGCAGAAATATCCTCACACCACTGGGCCCACATCATAAAAATATGAGGAACCCAGCCCATGTGATCTCAAACCAGAGGACCCACATCACCAAGGGGATAAGGCACACATCAGGATCCACCTCACACCAGAGGGCTCACATTACCAAGGGAAGGGTACCAGAAAGGGACGTCCTCACAACAGAGGGCCCACATCACATAAAGTTGAGGAATCCAGTAGGATCAAACTCTCACCAGGGGTCCACATCACCAAGGGGATGGGAACCAGGCAGGAATGACCACACACTATCGGCCCTCATCTTTAAAAGGTAAGGAAGCCAGCAGTTGTGACCTCAATAATGAGGGCCCACATCACCAAGAGGATGAGACTACCAGCAGGATCCACCTCAAACCAGAGGGCCCACATCAAAAAAGGTGAGGAACCCAGCAGAATCCATATAATACCAGAAGGCCCACATCACCAAAGGGATGTGAACCAGGCATCAGTTAACTCACACCAGAGGGCTGACATCATAAATTTGAGGAAAGCAGTAGGAAATACCTCACCCTGGAAGGCCCACATCACCAAGGGAATGGGATCCCGGCAGTAGTCACCTCACACCAGGTGGCCCACATCATAAAATGTGAGGATCCCAGCAGTTGTGACTTTTCAAAAGAAGTCCCTCAACACCAAGGGGATGAGGATCCCAGCAGGTTTCACCTAACACCAGAGGGCCCACATCACAAAATGTTGAGGAACCCAGCAGGATCAGTCTCTCACCAGAGGGCACACAACACCAAGGGAATGGGAACGAGGCAGGAGTGACCTCACATCAGAGGGCCCACATCATAAAAATGTGGGGAAACCAGCAGTTGGGACCTTACACAAGAGGGCCCACATCACCAAGTTGATGAGGCACCCATCAGGATCCGCCTCACACCAGAGGGCCCACATCCCCATGGGGATTGGTGTCACGCAGGACTGACCTCACACCAGAGTGCCCACATCATAAAAAGCTGAGGAACCCAGCACATGTGACATCAAACAAGAGGGCCCACATCACCAAGTGGATGAGGCACCAAGAAGGATCCCAGCACACCAGCGGGCCCAAATCACCAAGTTGTTGGGAAGCAGGCAGGAATGACCTCACGCCAGCTGGCCCACATCATTAAAAGGTAAGGAACCCAGTAGTTTTGACCTCAAAAATGAGGTCCCACATAACCAAGAGGTTGAGGCAACCAGCAGGATCCACCTCAAATCAGAGGTCCCACATCAAAAAATTTTGAGGAACCCAACAGTTGTGACCTCACACCACAGGACCCACATCATAAAATACTGAGGAACACAGCAGTTTTGACATGACACCAGAGGGCCCACATCACCAAAGGAATGAGGCACCCAGCAGTATACGCCACCCACCAGAGGGCGCACATCACCAAAGGAATGAGGCTCCCAGCAGGATCCACTTCAAGCCAACTCACATCCCTCACCTCCCACACCACACCTCACCTAGCTCACCTAACCTCACCTACGTCAACTCACCTCCCTCACCTCATCTCCCTCACCTCACCTCCCTCACCTACTTCACCTAACCTCCATCACCTTGCCTCACATCCCTCACCTCCCTCACCTAACCTCCCTCACCTCCCAAACCTCACCTCACCTCCCTCACCTCACCTCATCTCCCTCACCTCACTTCCCTCACTTCCTTCACCTCACCTCCCTCACCTCCCACACCTCAGCTCACCTCCCTCACCTGACCTCACCTCCATCACCTCACCTCCCTCACCGCCCTCACCTCACCTCCCTCACCTCATCTCCCTCAACTCCCTTACCTCACCTCCCTCACCTCATGTCCCTCACCTC
>NW_021703774.1:157383175-157389372 GCF_005190385.1 Monodon monoceros | reverse complement strand
TGTTCCTCAGTATTTTAGGATGTGGGACCTGTGGTGTGAGGTCACTCCTGCCTAGTTCCCATCCCCTTGGTGATGTGGGCCCTCTGGTCAGAGATTGATCCTGCTGGGTTCCTCAGCTTTTAGTGATGTGAGCCCTCTGGTGTTAGGTGGAACCTTCTCTGAGCCTCATCCCCTTGGTGATGAGGGCCCTCTGGTGTAAGGTCACTACTGCTGGGTTCCTCACTTTATTCGATGTGGGCCCACTGTTCTGAGGACACTCCTGCCAGGTTCCCATCCCCTTGCTGCTGTGGGCCCTCTGTTGGGCAGTTTATACTGCTTGGTGCCTCATCCCTTTGGTGATGTGTGCCCTCTGGTGTTAGATGGATCCTGCTGGGTTCCTCACCTTTCTTTGATGTGGGCCCTCTGGTTTGAGGTGGATCCTACTGGTTGCCTCATCCTCATGGTGATGTTGGCCCTCATTTTTGAGGTCACAACCGCTGGGTTCCTTACATTTTTTTGATGTGGGCCCGCTGGTGTGAGGTCATTCCTGCCTGCTTCCCATCCTCTTGGTGATTTGGGACCGCTGGTGTGCATGGATCCTTCTGGGTGCCTCCTACCCTTGGTGATGTGGGTCCTCAGGTTTGAGGTCACCTCTGCTGGGTTCCTCACATTTTTATGAAGTGGGCCCTCTGGTGTGAGGTCACCCCTGCCTGGTACACATCCCCTTGGTCATGAGGGCCCTGTGGTGTGAGGTGGATCTTGATGGGTGCCACATCCCCTTGGTGATGAGGGCCCTCTGCTGTAAGGTCTCAACTGCTGGTTTCCTCACTTTTTATGATGTGGACTCAACGGTGTGAGGACATTCCTGCAAGGTTCCCATCCCCTTAGTGATGTGAGCCCTCTAGTGAGAGATTGATCTTGCTGGGCTCCTCAAATTTTTGTGATGTGGGCCCTCTGGTTTTAGGTGGAACCTGCTGGGAGCTTCATTCCCTTGGTGATGAGGGCCCTCTGATGTACGGTCACAACTGCTGGGATCCTCAACTTTTATGATGTGGGCCGTCAGGTGTGTGGTGACTGATGCCTGGATCCACTTCCCTTGGTGATGTGGGCCTTCCAGTGTGTGAGGTGTTTCCTACTGCTTTCTTCAAATTTATGATGTGGCCCCTCTGGGGTGAGGTAACTGATACCTGGTTCCCATCCCCTTGGTGATGTGGGCCCTCTGCTGTTAGACAGTCCTGCTGGGTTCCTCACCTTTTATTTTTATTATACCTCCCCTTCCTCATGGGGTGCTCTGATGTGTGGTCTCATCTGACTGGGTTTCTCACCATTTAATGATATGGGCCCTCTGGTGTGAGTTTACTCCTGCCAGGTTCCCATCCCCTTTGTGAGGTGGAACCACTGGTGTAATGTCAGCACTGCTGGGTTGCTTACCTTATTATGATGTGGGCCATCGGGTGTTAGCTCACTCCTGCCTGGTTCCCATCGCCTTGTTGATGTGGGACCTCTGGTGTGAAGTGGATCCTGCTGGGAGCCTCATTCCTTTGGTGATGTGCGCCTTCTGGTGGGAGGTCACTCCTGCATGGTTCCCATCAGTTTGGTGATGTGAGTCCTCTGGTGGGAGGTGTATCCTTCTGGGGGCCTCATCCCCTAGGTGATGTGGGCACTCTGGTTTGAGGTCACATCTGCTTGTTTCCTCACAGTTTTATGAAGTGGGGCCTCTGGTGTGAGGTCACTCCTGCCTGGTTCACATCCCCTTGGTGATGTGTGCCCTCTGGTGTGAGGTGGATCCTGATGGGTGACTCATCCCTTTGGTGATGCGAGCCCTCTGGTGTAAGGTCACAACTTCTGGGTTCCTCACATTTTATGATGTGGGCCCACTGGTGTAAGGACACTCCTGCCAGGTTCCCATCCCCTTGGTGATGTGGGACCTCTGGTGTGAGGTGGTACTGGCTGGGTAACTCATCACCTTGGTGATGTGGGCCCTCCACTGTGAGTTCACTCCTGTCTGGTTCCCATACCCTTGGTGATGTGGGCCCTCTGGTGTGACGTAGTTCCTGCTGGGTGCCTCAACCCCTTGACGATGAGGCTCTCTGTTGTGAGGTCCCAACTGCTGTATTCCTCTTTTTTATTATATGGGCCCTCTGTTGTGAGGTTACTCCTGCCTGGTTCTCATCCACTTGGTGATGTGGGACCTGTGTTGTGAGGTCCCAACTGCTGTGTTCCTCACTTTATTATGATGTGGGCCATTGGGTGCGAAGTCACTCCTGCCTGGTTCCCAAACCCTTGCTGATGTGGGTCCTCCGGTGTGAATTGGGTCCTGCTGGGTGCCTCATTCCTTTGGTGATGTGTACCTTCTGGTGTGAGGTCACTCCTTCATGGTTCCCATTAGTTTGGAGGTGTGGGCCCTCTGGTGGGAAGTGTATCCTGCTGGGTGCCTCATCCCCTTGGTTTTGTGGGCCCTCTGGTGTGATGTCACAACTGTTGTGTTCCTCAGTATTATATGATGTGGGCCCTCTGGCGTGAGGTCACTCCTGCCTGGCTCACATCCCCTTGGTGATGTGGGCCCTCTGGTGTGAGGTGGATCCCGATGAGTGCCCCATCCCCTTGGTGATGTGGGCCCCCTTGTGTAAGGTCTTAACTGCTGGTTTCCTCACATTTTTATGATGTGGGCCCTGTGGTCTGAGGTCACTCCTACCTGGTTCCCATCCCTTTAGTGAAGTGGGCCCTCTGGTGAGATAGTGATCCTGCTGGGTTCCTCAACTTTTTGTGATTTGTGCCCTCTGCTGTTAGGTGGAACCTCCTGGGACCCTCATCCCCTTGGTGATGAGGGCCCTCTGATGTATGGTCACAACTGCTGGGTTCCTCACATTTAATGACGTGGGCTCACTGGTGTGAGGACACTCCTGCCAGGGTCCATAACCCTTGGTGATATGGGCCATCTGGTGTCAGGTGGTTCCAGCTGGGTGACTCATCCCCTTTGTGATGTGGGCCCTCTCTTGTGAAGTCACAACTACTGGGTTCCTCACCTTTTCGTGATGTGGGCCCTCTGGTGTGAGTTCACTCCTGCCGGGTTCCCATAACCTTGGCGATGTGGGCCCTCTGGTTTGAGGTGGTTCCGGCTGGGTACCTCAACCCCTTGGTGATGGGGCTCTCTGGTGTGAGGTTGCAACTGCTAGATTCCTCAACTTTTTATTATATGGGCCCTCTATTGTGAGGTTACTCCTGCCTGGTTCCCATCCCCTTGGTGATGTGGGACCTGTATTGTGAGGTCCCAACTGCTGGGCTCCTCACCTTATTATGATGTGGGCCATCGGGTGTGAGGTCCCTCCTGCCTGGTTCCCATCCTCATGGTGATGTGGACTCCCTGGTGAGAGTTTGATCCTACTGGGTTCCTCACATTTTTGTGATGTTGGCCCTCTGGTGTGAGGTCACTCCTGACTGGTACTCATTCCCTTGGTGATGTAGGCGCTCTGCTGTGCATGGATCCTTTGGGGTGTCTCATCTCCTTGGTGATGTGGGCCCTGTGGTTTGAGGTCACATGTGCTGGGTTCCTCATCTTTTTATGATATGGGCCCTCTGGTGTGACCTCACTCCTGCCTGGTACCCATCCCTATGGTGATGTGGGCCCTCTGGTGTGAGGTGGATCCTGATGGGTGCCTCATACCCTTGGTGATGTGGGCCATCTTGTGTAAGGTCCCAACTGTTGGTTTCCTCACATTTCTATGATGTGGGCCCTCTGGTTTGAGGTCACTCCTGCCTCGTTCCCATCCCCTTGGTGAAGTGGGCCCTCTGGTTAGAGATTGATCCTGCTGGGTTCCTCATCTTTCTGTGTTGTGGGCCCTCTGGTGTTAGGTGGAACCTGCTGGGAGCCTCATCCCCTTTGTGATGAGGGCCCTCTGATATAAGATTACAACTGCTGGGTTCCTCACTTTTTATGATGTGGGCCCAACGTTGTGAGTACTGTCCTGCCAGGTTCCAATTTCCTTGGTGATGTGGGCCATCTGGTGTAAGGTGGTTCCGGCTGGGTGACTCATCCCCTTGGTGATGTGGGCCCTCTGGTGTGAGGTCACAACTGCTGAGTTCCTCACCTTTTCATGATGTGTGCCATCTGGTGTGAGTTCACTCCTGCCTGGTTCTCATACCCTTGGTGATGTGGGCCCTCAGGTATGAGGTTGTTCCTGCTGGGTGCCCCAACCACTTGGTAATGGGGTTATCTGGTGTGAGGTTCCAACTGCTGGGTTCCTCACCTTATTATTATATGGGCCCTCTGTTGTGAGGTTACTCCTAACTGGTTCCCATCCCCTTGGTGATGTGGGACCTGTGTTGTGAGGTCCCAACTGCTGGGTTCCTCACCTTATTATGATGTGGTCCATTGTGTGTAAGGTCACTCCTGCCTGATTCCCATCCCCTTGTTGATGTGGAATCTCTGGTGTGAAATGAATCGTGCTGGGAGCCTCATTCCTTTGGTGATGTGCAGCATCTGGTGTGAGGTCACTCCTGTATGGTTCCCATTAGTTTGGTGGTGTGGGTCCTCTGGTGGGTGGTTTATACTGTTGGGTGCCTCATCCCTTTGGTGATGTGGGCCCTGTGGTGTGAGGTCAACACTGCTGTGTTCCTCAATATTTTATAATGTGGATCCTGTGGTGTGAAGTCACTCCTGCCTCGTTCCCATCCCCTTGGTGATTTGGTACCTGTGGTGTAAGGTCACAACTGCTGGGTTCCTCAACTTTTTTTGATGTGGGCCCTCTGGTTTCAGGTGGATCCTGCTGGATGCCTCATCCACTTGGTGATGTGGGCCCTCATTTTTGAGATCACAACTGCTGGGTTCCTTACCTTTTTATGATGTGGGCCCATGGTGTGAGGTCATTCCTGCCTACTTCCCAACACCTTGGTGATTTGGGTCCGCTGGTGGGCATGGATCCTTATGGGTGCCTCATCCCCTTGTTGTTGTGGGCCCTCTGGTTTGAGGTCACATGTGCTGGGTTCTTCAACTTTTTATGATGTGGGCCCTCTGGTGTTAGGTGGAACCTGCTGGGAGCCTCACCGCCTTGGTGATGAGGGCCCTCTGGTGTAAGGTCACAACTGCTGGGATCATCACATTTTATGATGTGGGCCGTCTGGTGTGAGGTGACTGCTGCCTGGATCCCATTCCTTTGGTGATGTGGGCTCTCTTGTGTAAGGTCCCCACTGCTGGTTTCCTCACATTTTTATGATGTGGGCCTTCTGGTGTGAGGTCACTCCTGCCTGGTTCCCATCCCCTTGGTGATGTGGGCCTCTGGTGAGAGATTGATCCTGCTGGGTTCCTCAACTTTTTGTGATGTGGGCCCTCTGGTGTTAGGTGGAACCTACTGGAAGCCTCATCCCCTTGGTGATAAGGGCCCTCTGGTGTAAGATCACAACTGCTGGGTTCCTCAATTTTATGATGTGGGCCCACTGGTGTGAGGACAATCCTGCCAGGTTCCCATCCCCTTGGTGATGTTGGCCCTCTGTCGTGACGTGGATCCTCTTGGGTGCCTCATTGCCTTGTTTATGTGGGCCCTCTTTTGTAAGATCCCAACTGCTGGTTTCCTAACATTTTTATGATGTGGGCCCTCTGGTGTGGGGTCACTTCTGCCTGGTTCCCATCTCCTTGGTGATATGGGCCCTCTGGTGCAAGTTTGATCCTGCTGGGTTCCTCACCTTTTTGTGATGTGGGCCCTCCTTTGTGAAGACGTTCCTTCCTGGTCCCATCTCCTTGCTGATGTGAGCCCTCTGGTGTGAGGTGGATCATGATGGGTCCCTCATCCCCTTGGTTATGTAGGTCCTCTGATTTGAGGTCACATGTGCTGGGTTCCTCATATTTTTATGATGTTGGTCCTCTGGTGTGAGGACATTTCTGCCAGGTTCCCATCCCCCTGGTGATGTGGCTCCTCTTGAGTGATGTGGATGCTGATGTGTGCCTCATCCCCTTGGTTATGTGGGCCCTCTTTTGTAAGGTACCAATTGCTGGTTTCCTCACGTTTTTATGATGTGGGCCCTCTGGTGTGAGGTGGACCCTCATGGGTGCCTCATCCCCTTGGTGATGTTGGCCCTCTGGTGTGAGGTCACTCCTGCCTGGTTCCCATCCCCTTGGTGATGTGAGCCCTCTGGTGAGACTTTGATCCTGCTGGGTTCCTCACCATTTTGTGATGTTGGCCTTCTAGTGTGAGGTCACTCCTTCCTGACACCCATTCCCTTGG
>NW_021703774.1:157361222-157383075 GCF_005190385.1 Monodon monoceros | reverse complement strand
GGTGAGGGATGTGAGGTGAGGGCGGTGATGGAGGTGAGGTGGGGGAGGTGAGGTGACGTGAGGGAGTTGAGGTGAGATGAGGGACCTGAGGTGAGGGAGGTGAGGGATGTGAGGTGAGGGCAGTGAGGTGAGGTGAGGTGAGTTGAGGGAGGTGCCGGAGGTGAGGTGAGGGAGGTGAGGTGAGGGAGGTGATGGAGGTGAGGTGAGGGAGGGCGGGAGGTGAGGTGAGGGAGGTGTGGTTAGGGAGGTGAGGTGAGGGAGGTGAGGTGAGGTGAGGTGAGGGAGGTGAGGTGAGTGAGGTGAGGTGAGGTGAGGGAGGTTCATGTCTCTCTGCCTCTCTGGGGAGACATGTGTGAGGAGGACACAAGGGCCAAGCCCCCCCATACCCACCCCGAGAATAGGGACATGTGAGTGTATCCTGAGATACTTCCCACACAATCAAGGCATCTGCTCTCCCTTCACCTCACGTGGTTCCATTTTCAAGACATGAAGGAGGCACATAATGTACATGCTCTCAGATTTCTCCATCCTTCAGTTTCCACTGAGTATCATGTGCCTTTCATTCCTACATATTTACACTCACCTAAAGTGTCAAGTAGCTCTTTTCTAGAAGTGCTGAACAGAGATAAAGGGGATTAGAGGATGATTTTATCCCATTTAAAAGTAACCTGCAGCAAATGGGAGTAAACAGACTGCTTGGCATCCACACCTCATCTGCCTTCTCCCTTCAGGCTCCTGCCCTCCTACCCCCATCCCCACCTCCTCAAAGCCCTGGGAGTTCTGGACATGAGGAAGGTTTACACATCCACTGGGGACATTGCCAAGACCTGTCTTCCAGAAACCCAGTTCCCACATTCATCTGGTATCAGGCAGATTTTCAGGTAAAAGGTTTTGATTGTCTGGAAAAATAAAGAAAATGAGAGCCCTGAAGCCTTGATCTGCAATGCTAGCTGAAGCTGCCTTGTGGCAACATCTGAGAAATCCTCTGTGCTTCCCAGGTCGCAGGCTCTTTGGTGCCACCTGAGAGGACGTCAGGCTATGAACAGGCCAGCAGGGCACAGTTAAAGCAGGGACAGCAGACATGATATCTTCTGATGCAAAAGAACCACAACCCTTACACATTCAAATTTGGACCTCATCCCTGGAGGGAGCAGTCAGGGCTGGGGCGGGACAGGGCCTCCTGGGATTTTTGTCACCTGGGCTTAGGCTTCTGTAGCATTTATAGGTCAAAAGTAGTCAAATATCAAGAATTTCATATTGTAGGACCTAATGCATATTTGTTTCAACTCCACAAGAACACTGTGAGGCAGACATTTTGATCCCTATTTTATGGAAAACAGAGGCCCAAAGAAGCTAAGTCATTTATCCAGAGTCACACAGAAAATAGTAGTCAGAATTTGAATGCAGAGATTAATCAAGGCCCTTTCTCCTGTGCCTATCATATCTCCTCCCATCTTAAATCTGCTCTGTTCTTTTCCCTATTCCCCAATTGAGCCATGCTTATTCTTGCCTGCTTCATCTGCTCAGATGATTCCTCCCTCCTGAACTCCTGTGTCTTTTCCCTCATGTATTCTACAGATATTTATTGACAATCTGTGTGTGTCAGGTTTGTGTGAAAGCTGCGAATAGTTTATAGTTTAAAAATTGAATAAGATGCTGAAGAGCTTAGCAATCAGTGTAGACAAAGGACACTTCTGTGACTTCAGCTATACGTGTTCAATAAGATTTTTAAAAAGGAAAAAATGACTTAAAGAATGAAGGCAGTTTTGCCCAGCACTCTGCATCTCAATGGTATGTGCTAACTTCACTGCCTGGTCCCATGTGAGATGTAATGCTGTCTACTGGCCAGGTGGGAAGGCTGAGGGTGTGGCCAGGGTGTGTGGAGGCAGTCTAGAATAGAAGGAACAGCATAAGCAAAGGCACAAAGGTGCATAAGGGGATGGTAAAAAGCTCCATGGAGCTGGAGTATCAAGTAGGGAGCAACCTCATAGGGGTAAGCAGAGTAAAGCGGAGGGCCAGGAGATGAGGTGAGGGGGTCACAACAGACATGCAGCAAAGGCCCTTGAATACCAGGATAAATAGAATAAAGTTTACCTCGTAAGCCAAATGTGTTCACTGGCATGCCTCCTTTGAGATAACTTGGGTGGTCAGGGTAGGGGTGAAGGGAGAGCAGATGTAGGCAGCCTCAGACCCCCTTTTCACTCACTCTGAGAAGCTCTATGGACATCAGTTGTAGATTTGGGGGTTCTATGTCGGATTCAATTTTGAAAATTAACTCAATGATAATGACATAAAAAATATACATAAAAACCACAGGGAAATTATGTAAGATTTTTGCTTCTGGCCATGATTAACTAACAGGAATGGAACTTACCCTCCCACATTAAGCAACTAAGAAGTGAACAAAACATGTCAAACAATAGACATTAGATAACTGGCTGCACAGGAGTATGATCACAGGGAGAAGGGAAACAAGTTAATTGAGCCTTATGACTGTCCCGGCTTACTTCCTGGAGGTGACTTCCAGACTGCAAAGAATGAAATGAGAATTCCAACAGAGCCCGGCAGTTTTGATGATTTGAGGAGAAAGATACCAGAGTTTTGAGAAGGTCAGTGTGGCCAAAACTGGGAAAACAGACCACTGGGGAAGAGGGAGCTGCACAGAGAGGGACCTCCAAAGACATACAGAAGGATCCCCTCAAGAATTTGTGTGAGTAATGATCTGTGCACGTGTGACAGGAAAGTGCCCAGAGCCAGGGAAAGAACCAGCAGCATAGGGAATACAGAGAAATTCTTGAAGATTCCACAGGCTGGGGAGCACTTTTGTTCTTGTCTGCTAAAGTGGAAAGACCTCAGTATAAATAAAACATGATGTAGAATCCTCAGAAGGCTATTGGATTAGAAGTGGTGTTAATTAGCCCTAAAATAAACTCTGTTCTCTATCTGCTGTAACAAACTTAAAAGCAAGTCTCAAATGTATCCAACTGAATTAAAATAATTTAACTGTTTCCCTGAAGAAAATTCAGTACTATTGATAGAAATATGAAAAATTCTAGTAGCCAAAAACATATAATCACAATGTCCAGCATCTAACAAAAAATTACAAGACATTCAAAGAAGCAGGGAAATATGACTTATAACCACCAAAAACAGACAAACAAACAAGCAAACAAAAGTAGACAGGAATCCTAAAATGACAGATATACTGGAAATAGTAAATAAGGATGTTAAAACAGCTACTGTAAATATACTCTCTGTGTTTAAGAAAGCAAAAGATAATAAAATCAGGCTGTTTAAAAAACCCAAATAAAACATCTATAACTGAAAACCAATGATTTCTGAAATGAAAAAAAAATGTTTTTACAAGTGATGGGATAAACAGCATATTAGATCCTGAAACAGAAAAGATCAGCAAAACTGAAGACATAACAAAGGAAATTATCCAAAATGAGTCAGAGAGAAAAAAACCTGAAGAATGAAAGAATGAATAAAATATCAGTAACCTATGGAACAACATCAAATGGCCCAACATACCTATAACTGAAGTTCCAGAAGAAGAGGATATGGGGGAAGGATGAGGACAGGAAAAAATATTTTGAGAAACAATAATCAATGAATCACAGGAAGATGGCAGAGAAAGAAGCACCAGGAATCTCTCTCCCCACCTAGACAGCAAATGCACTGGCAGAATCTGTCTGGTAGCTGTTTTAGAATTCTGGGGTCTGTTTAAGGTTTTCAATTTCCAGGGGAAGTCTTGGATAGTAAATTTTGGTTGAATTAAGCTCTTAGCACAGTGGCAGCACCCATCCCCCATTCCCAACCAGGTGGGAGGAAGTTATGCACATGTCCTTCAAACAATTTGAACACAACTTGCAGGAGTCAAGGTAGGCAAAAAGGACCCTGTGCTCTAAATGTCAGGGATCAGTGCGCTGATCACTGATTGATGCTTCTGATCACAGAGGTGCAAAGAGGTGGGCCGCCATTCTTGTGGAACCTCCACTGATTGTTGCAGGCCCCTCCTCCTCCAGCTGAAGTGATTGCCAGGGGATCTAAAGGGTTGGCACTTTTTCCTCCCATTTTCATTATTCTCATTTTCCCCTTTTGGGAGCCAGATATTAAAGACTAGAACATTCAAAAACAATTACATATATGGGGGAAATTAGAAAGTGACCATGCATGCCCAGGGAGAGATCCAAAAAAGACCTGAGAAGACCTTAAGTTTATACCTCAGGCTGATCCTTAGCACAGAGACAGCTTACGGCAATTAATCACTAAAACAATAAACAGCCAAACAAAACAAAACTAACAAAAACATAATCCCTGGGGGCGTGGGAGAATCTAATTTCAGAGTTATCCCATCATTAGATTTAAATGTCCAGTTTTCAACAAAAATTATGAGGCATAAAAAGAAACAGGAAAGTATGCTCTATTCAAAGGAAAAAAATAAACAGAAACCGTCCGTGCAAAAAAAAAAAAAAAACAAGAAACAAAAAACGGTTAATAATGTTGTAACAATGATTTGCAACTCCACCTTTTGTTTTCCACATGATTTAAGGAAATAACACATTTTAAAAATTATTAAGCTAAAAGTTTGTATTATTGTAACTTTGGTTTGTAACTCCACATTCTGTTTTCTACATAATTAAAGACTCTAATGTATTTAAAAGAATTATGAATTTATGTTTTGAGGCACACAATGTATAAAAAAGTAATTTTTGACCTCAGAATCAAAAGAGGTGGGGACAGAGCTATAAAGGAGCAGAGTTTTGTAAGTTATTGAAGTTAAACTGATATAAATTCAAATTAGAGGACTTCCCTGATGGTGCAGTGGTCAGGAACCTGCCTGCCAATGCAGGGGACATGGGTTTGATCCCTGGACTGTAGGATCCCACATGATGCGGAGCAACTAAGCCCATGCGCCACAACTACTGAGCCTGTGCTCTAGAGCCTGTGAGCCACAACAACTGAGCCCTTGTGCCACAACTACTGAAGCCCACACACCAAAGCCCATGCTCGGCAACGAGACAAGCCACCACAATGAGAAGCACATCCACTGCAACAAAGAGTAGCCCCACTCTCCACAACTACAGAAAGCCCACATATGGCAACAAAGACCCAATGCAGCCAAAAATAAATAAATAAATTTATTTTTAAAAATTCAAATTGGAGTGTTATAATTTTAGGATGTTAACTGTAACCCCATTGTAACCATAAAAAATAGCTATAGAATATACACAAAGAAAATGGAAAAAAATTTAAACATTTCATTACCAGAAAATAAACTAAACACAAAAGGGAACACTAATATAGGAAATGAGGAACAAAAAAAGCTGTAAGACATATAGAAAACAAATAGCAAAATTACAGAAGTAATTTAAATGAATTAAACTCTCCAATCAAGAGACAGACATCAGCAGAATGGATAAAAATATATAAACCAACTATTTACAAGAGACTCAGTTTAGACCAAAAGACACAAATAAGTTAAAAGTGAGGGAATGATAACTATGAGAGTAGGAGTGGCTGTATTAACATCAGAAAAAATGGATTTAAAATTTTAAGAGTCATAAGAGGCAAAGAAGGACATTATACCCTAATTAAAATTTCAATACAGCTGATATATAATTTGCAAATAATTTTCTTCCATTTTGTGGGTTGCCTTTTTAATCTGTTGACATTCTCTTCTGGTGCACAAATTTTAAAATTTTCATGAAGTCCAACTTGTCTATTTATTTCTTTTGTTGCCTGTTCCTTTGATGTCATATCCAAGAAATTATTGCCAAATCCAATGTCATGACACTTTTGCCCCATGTTTTCTTCTAAGAGTTATATAATTTTAGGGTTTACATTTAGGTTTTGATCCATTTGGGGTTAATTTTTGTATATGGCATTAGATACAACTTCATTCTTTTGTGTGTGGATGTTCAGTTTCTCCAGCATCATTTTTTGAAAAGACTCTCCTTTCTCCATTGAATGATCTTGGCACCCTTGTCAAAAATTATTTGACCATATATGCAAAGATTTATTTCTGGGCTCTCTATTCTGTTATTTCGATCTACATGTCAGTCTTTATGCCAGTACCAATCTGTTTTAATTACTGTAACTTTTTGTAGTAAGTTTTGAAATCAGGAAGTGGGAGTCCTCCAGTTTTGTTCCTCTTTTTCAAAATTGTTTTGGCTATTCAGGTTTCCTTGAGATTCCATATGAATTTTAGGATAGGTTTTTCTCTTTCTGCAAAAAAATGGGATTGGGATTTTTAAGGATTTCATTGAATCTATAGATTGCTTTGGCATCTTAAAAAATATGAGAAAATGGAAAATCTGAATAGATCCAAAACTAGGAAGAAGATTTGAATCAGCAATCAAAAATCTCCCAGAATCCTTAATGGAAAGAAAGATTAAATTTTAAAATATGAACATAGAATTGTATACCCAGTGGAAATATTTGAAAATGGAGGCAATGAAGACTGTTTCAGAGTAGATGAGAGAATTCAACACCTGCAGACCTGCCCTTCAAAGAATGTTGGAGAAAGTCCTAGGGGTACAGGAAAATGATAGCACATAGTAATTAGGATCTACACAACTGAAGGACAAGAGCTAGAATGGTAAATATGATTTTTTCTCATATTTTACTCTTTAGGATGATTGTTTAAAGTACAAACAATAACAGTGTATTGTGGGCTTTGTAATATATGTAGAAGTAAAAGGTAAGAAAGCAATAGCACAAAGCATGAGGGGGGGAAATGTAAGTTTACTGTCATAAAGTTCTTATACTAGTATAGTATTATTTGCAGATAGACTGATAAATTAAAGTTGTACATTATAAATGCTTGAGCAACCAGTAAAAATATAAATAAATGTAAGTAATATAGCTAATAAACCAATAATAGAGATTAAAATGAATTTATTAAAATTTAATTAATTCAATAGAAGGCAGTATAAGTAGAATAAGGGTAAAATGGACAGATGGAACAAAAAGAAACAAATAGTAATATGGTGGATTTAAATCCAGCCATATCTATTATTACCTTAAATGGAATGATCTAAAAATTCTAATTAAAAGGCTAAGATTGTCAAGATACCATTTATAAATGCATTTACAACATACTATATAACATATACCATTATAGAATGTAACATGAAGAGATAAATCTAGCAAAATATGTGAAATTTTAAAAAACATATTGTTGACAGAAATTAAAGAAAACCCAAATAAATGAAGAATATCCCATGTTCATGGAACTGAAAACACTATTATGAAGATGTAAATTATCCCAAAATTGACATACAGATACAATGTGATCCCAATAAAAATGTCAACTGACATTTTGTTGAAATGGACAATCTGACTGTAAAATTCATATGCATCAAGAATATATAAAGAGGGCTTCCCTGGTGGCGCAGTGGTTGAGGGTCCGCCTGCCAACGCAGGGGACACGGGTTCATGCCCCAGTCCGGGAGGATCCCACATGACACGGAGCGGCTGGGCCCGTGAGCCGTGGCCACTGAGCCTGCGCGTCCGGAGCCTGTGCTCCGCAACGGGAGAGGCCACAACAGTGAGAGGCCCGCGTACAGCAAAAACAAAACAAAACAAAACAAGAATATATAAAGAGCACTAACAAGTCAACAATAAAATAGGTAGAATATTTGAATAGATAATTCAGCAAAGAAAATATATAATGGCATATAAGCATTTGGAAAAGATAATCAACATCATTGTTATTAGGGAAATGCAACTTAAAACCACAATGAGGTAGCACCATACACCCAATAAAATGGTTAAAGTTAAGAAGCCTGACAATACTAATTGTTGACAAGAATGTTGAACCTCTGAAATTCTCATACATTGCTGATGGGAATGCAAAATGGTATAACTTTAGAAGTTAGTATGACAATTTTTTAAAAGTTAAATATTCACCTACTATATGATTGACTCATTCCACTAATTTACCAAGAAAAAAGAATACAAACATCTACACAAAGACTTGTGTGAGAATGTTTATAGTCCCTTTATTCATACTAGCCAAAAACTGGAAAAAAAAGTTCATCAGTTCATGAATAGATAAACAAAATATGGAATATCCATACAATGGACTACTACTCCAAAAAAAAGGTATAAACAACTGATAACCATTATAGATGAATCTTAATGTCATTGTGCTGAATTTTAAAAAGACACAAAAGACTAAATACTGTACAATTTCATTCTCATGAAATTTTAGAAAAGAAAAAACCATAGTGACAGAGCAGATTAGTTGACAAAGGCTATGGGTTATTGGAAGGGATTGACTACAAAAGGACAGGAAGGAATTTGGGGGTTAATGGAAATGTGAACACTGTGACTGTGGAGATAGTTATAAAACTATATACATATGTCAAAATTCATCAAACCGTATAGTTAAAATTGCTGAGTTTTATTATGTCTATATCATCTCAATAAAATTGATGTTTTTGAATATACCTAAAGTATCTTCCAACATAAGTCCAGGCTTTGGGGCATGTAAAACGCAGGCTGGAAAGACATATATATCCCCAATATTCAATGCCTAAAGTGCCATCTCTCCCTAAGGAGATAACTAGAGGGAATGTCTGCTTTCCTCTTTCTGCTCTCAACTTGCTGGCTGACATTGGGACAAGTCAGTCTTTCCTCCTTGTGTCTCAAAGGTCCCACTTAAAAGAATGAGGTGACTGGACACTCAGAGGGTCAGGCTTGATGACCCAGTCCTGCCAGGAAAACATGTGCTTCCCACTCTCCCCCTGCAAGCAGCAGACCTTCCCTCCTCCCTTTCCTGGAAATTCCCACCACCTGGGCTCTGGGCTGCAAGACAATGATCAGTTTTGCCTATTCTGCCCATTCCACCCAGGAATGCCTGATGCTCTGTAGGGCTGGTGCTTGCATATTCTGGGACCCCAGGCCCTCTGAGAATCCTGCACACCTGTCACCCCCTTAACCACTTACCCAGACAGTGCCACAGGACAGAAACACAGAATAAGTTTTGGTTAACTCCCTCATGCAAATAGGTGCTAACTCACTCCAAGAGGCCAAGGGCCTTAAAACAGGGAGTTTGCATATAATTGAAAATATCTTTAACACCCTATTGATGGTTTTCCCCCTATTGCTCTGCAACAAAATGAAACAGCAAAAGATATTGATTTTTTTCTGGCAGGAAAAGGAGAAGGAAGGTTGCGTCTTAAAATGAAATTATGGTTATTGTTCTCCTGGTAGCATTTCTTCTGTGCTGCCATGACAGATGGCTTTTTAAGTGAAAACAGATTTGTATTTCATTAGGACACTTCAGTCAAAAGATCAATGATGCTCTGGGAACTGTTCTGCCAGTTGCGGGGGCGGATGAGCCCAGTGAGAAGCCTGCAAATATCCAGCTAAAATTAGGCAGCTGCCAACAGAGGCTGGATTTGCAGTCATAGCTCATCGATTTCCAAAGCAATGCCAAAACCAGGGGAGTTTTCTTGGTCTGCTTGTTCTATCTTTGTGGGGAAGGGCCTTCTCTAATATGGTGGCTCATCCTCTGGGGAAATGGAGCTCTTTAAAGACAAGATTAATTTTTGGCAGAGTGTGGGGGAGTAGTCAGGGTGTCGTGATTGTATGTCCATCCTTAACTTGTATCATAATTGCCTGGCTGCATTGTTATCGTTATTCTTAGTTACACTTTGTGAAGTATCCCCTTCCCCAACCAGCATCTGTGAGCCTGAGAACTGGAGAGGGTTTCAAGAAATGTTACATCTGATGGATGGACAGACTGCAAGAGGCCAAAGAGAGGGAGGGACCAACAGGTACCCAGGCAGAGGTGAGAAGGCCCCAGAGGATGGAGAAGCCATGAGAAGATGACCTGGCCTGCCCTTGAACCCCTCTCCAGTGATTGGGGTGTTCACCATCCTTGGAGAAAGTTTTCCCACCATAGGGCTTGTTCTGTAATTATCCCATTCATTCATTCATTTATTATGGATATACCTTTAACAATTAATTTGGGGTTAAGATAGATGTAAAATTATGCTTACAATATGATATCATATCAAAACACTGAATAACACTATATGTTATTTATGGTAAAAGCATAAAAATATGTCTAAAATGGTATAAAAAATTTCATAATAGTGGTTTATAACAGCCTGAGGAAGTGTGATTATGACTTCAGAGACAGGAGACTGCAGCCCAGAGAGGTTAAGCAAATGCAGCACCCGTGAGAAGTTGTAGAACTGAGCTTCAAGCCCAAGGTCAGCCTGATGCCAAAGTCCCCATGCATCTGGGTCCATCCTTCTCTGGTCAGCCCCTCCCCTCTGCTCTCCTCTTCCGCCTCACCTACCTGGCTGTCCTGTTTGTCCATGGTTCCTCCATCTCACCTTCTCACCTCTGCCTGGGCACCTGCCGGCCCTCCCTTCCTTCTGGCCACCTGGATCCCATCCACCCATCCACCCATCCACCCATCAGGATGTGGCCCCTTCTCAAACCCTCCCCAGTTCTTAGGCTCACAGTGGCCTGTGGCACTTGTCTTCCTCCTCTCCAGCAGCTCACCTAACCTCTCTGCCTTTTTTGGCAGCTTTCCTGGTAGTTTTGAGGGACACCGTAGCTCAGGAAGAGGAGGATCAATCTGCTTTAGAGCCAGATAGACCTGGGTTCAAGTTCTACCCTGGAATTTTCTAAGCTGGATGACCTCAGTGAGTCACTGAGCTGCGCTGAGTGACAAGCCTATGGAAGGAAAGCGGTACCCGACAGCAGTGAACTCCAGGTAGGGACAGGGTCAGGCACAGGCTCCTGAGAGGCAATTCTAGCATCAGATGGAAATAGGTGGGATGGACAACACGGGGTGGCGTGTAGAAGCACACAGAGCACAGACTTGCCAGGCAGCGGAAGCTTAGGCATTTAGAGTGGGGGGTTTGGAAAACAGACTTCCTGACTTTGAATGCGAGCAAATCCATTTACCTCTGGGTGACTGGGGGTCAGTTACTTTACCTCTCTTAGCTTCAGTTTCATCATCTGTAAATGGAGATGACCATTTGCCATAGTGAATATACGGGCATTTAGAGCAGTAACAGAACTCAACATGTGTTAGCTGCTGGGTGCAATCAGAGTCCCAGGCTCAAATTGAGGCTCTGTCCCTTCATGGCTCTGCATTGTTGGGTAAATAACTCAACCCTCCTGAAACTGTACTTCACAGGGCTGCTGGGGGAGGGGTGAAGTCCCATGTGTGAAGCACCTCACCCAGGGCTCAGTCCAGGTGCGGAACTGAAACAAGACCTCAGGACCCACCCAGACAGATCCCACCAGCCTCCCAGGGCCTGAGAAGCAGGCATTTGCTTGCAAGAGAGATGGTTGCTTGTTCCAGGAAGGAGATGGATGAAGGAAAATGAAATCACAATCCTCCCTCCCAACTTTGTAAACATCATTGATTTGAGTCAGGAGTCACTTCAGGGCTGCAGATGCACTGACTGATTGGGCCTCTCAGTGTGATCTGGGCTGCATGTGCCATCAGTTCTGAATCTGCCCTCCTGGAAGGTCTGAGATGAGAAGCGTGGCTGGCCAGTGAGAGGCGTGAGGATCAAGCTGCAGCATGAAGACTTTAAGCCAGACACCAGCAGGGACATCCTTTCTGCTGCAATTTATCAATTGCTATATTTAAGCACGCCAGGAATCTAGAAACTGTCCTTGTCCTAATAATAACTAGGATTTACTGAGAGCTCATGATGGGCCGGGCCTGGATCTAAGTACATTCACCCATTGCCTCCTGGGATTCTCGCAATAGCCCTATGAGATAGATGATTTTATTATCATTCCCATTTTACAGATGAGGAAACTACAGCTCAGAGGATAAGACTGGGTCAAGATCACAGCTAAAAACTGACAGAGCCAAGATTTAAACCCAGACCTGGTTCCAGAGGCTCTCTAGGCCTGGCTCTCCTAACCACCATATTGCACTCCCTTTCTTACTCTCCTTATTCATTCATCCATCCATCCATTCATCCATTCACCCATCCATTCATCCATTCATTCATCTTCCACCCATCCACTCATCCATCCATCCATTCATTCATTTATCCATTCATCTATTCATTCCTTGGCCGTTACAGACCCCTGCTTGGTGCCAGGCCTTGTCACTCCAGGTGCACAGAGAAGAAGGAGGCCCAGGCCCTGCCACGTGTCTATGGCACCTGGCCAGGTGAGCTACACTTACCATGTGGTACCTGTTGGATGTTTCTCCTCCTCTCTCTCCCCTTGGTCTATGTTCCTGAGGCAACTCAGAGAGGTCTCCCCAGGGCCCATGCCCCTGTCTCCCAAATCTTTCCTCCTTCACCAGTTCCACAACACCCACTACCATGTACACGGGAGGCTCTCAACCACTCCTGCAGAGGCTGGGGTATGCCTGGGGAATGGTGCACATCCATGCTACAGTCACAGCTTCCAGGGGGCAGCAACATCCCCATCTCACCCACTTTCCAGGGAGGTTTTGAAAATCTAAGGAGACACAAGCCCATGTGAGCACTTTGTAAACTATGCAGCGTGGACATCCACCCCTCCGGCCCCTGCCGAGTAAAGTCTTGGAATTTTTTCTCATCCTTCACTATTCTTAAAGCTGCTCCCAATGGAGACCAGATCCACAGAAAATCTATTTGGTGCTTCTGCTGCTTAGTTGGTCCCTGTGGAGCAGGGAACGGGAGGAGGGGTGGCCCACAGGGGGATGTCACAGAGAGAGTTACCTCATCACCTCGTCATCCAGTTCTCTGAGCCACAAACCTCCTGGCTCTGCAGGGATCATTTGCTTCAAATACAACAGTGGTTGCAATATCTGTCATACCTGCCCCATAGGGCAACTGCCCAGTGAGACCTCAATTCACAGATCTACCCTCTTGAAATTGAGCTGTGGTTCACTGGGCAGCTCGGCACTTCCCTGTAGAAGGGGAAGGAGGAACTGCGGTACAACGGTTAGCACTGAGTGCTCTGTATACTAATCATAAGTCTAAATCTTGAAACTCACATCTCAACCATGTCCAAGCCTCGTGTGGTAGACTCAGTGAAAGCCCCCCAAAGATGTGCCTGTCCTAATCTCCAGGACCTGTGAACATGTTACCTCACATGGGAAAAGGGACTTGGCAGGAATAATTAAGTTAAGGATCTTGAGATGGGGAGATTATCTTGGATTATCCAAGTGGATCCAGTGTAAGCATGATGGGCCTTGTAAGAGGAAAGCAGGAAGGTCAGAGTAAGGGAACACGATGTAAGCAGGGGTAGAGAAGGACATATGATGATATAAGCAGAGGACAAGGTCAGTGATTTGAAGAGGCTATGATGCTTGCTTTGAAGATTGAGGAGAGGTCAATGAGTCAAGGAGTGTGGGCAGCCTCTAGAAGCAGAAAAGGCAAGGGAATGGATGCTCCCCTAGAGCCTCCAGAAAGAATCAGCCCTGCTGACACCTTGACTTTAGCTCAGAGAGACTGAGTCTGGACTTCTATCTTCCAGAAGTGTAAGAGAAAAAATCTGTACTGTTTTAAACCACCAGATTTGTGATAATTTGTTACAGCAGCAATAGGAAACCAATGCTCTTCATTTTCATCTGTAAAATGGGGGTTATGACATATACTCTAATAACTGGGATCTAACTGTGTGTAAAGGTGTCAAAATGGCAGAGTGAGGAGTTACCCTGAGAACAGCTCTGGAGTCTGACTTCCAGGAGTCATCTGGGCTCTACCTTTTATGAGACACAGGACCTAGGCAAGTTGTGTCACCTTCTACACTGCCTTTAGGAACCACTTGTCTGTTCTAGAGGGGATGAAGCCGTCTCTCACCTCTGCCCTGTGTACCTGGAGCAGCACCCTAGCCTCCACCAACCCCCTCGTTCACTGTCACTCAATCTCCAGGCCTCGGCTTGAACACCACCTCCACTGGGAAGCCATCCGGACCCTCCAAGACATGGCCAATTGCCCCTCTGTTCTCTGGAAACAAACATCTGGGAACAAATATCTGGGGCACCCTCTCATAGCTCTTATCAGCTGCAAAATATATCAGTAAAGAATTATCCAGACCCTGCTCGGGACCAGGCCTGGTGATGGTCTGAATGAAGCAGACCCTGACCCTATGGAACACCTGCTCTAGTCTGCTGTAATCACCTCCCGTCAAGTCCGCTTTCTCTCTAGCCTCTTTTCTTAGCGGCTGGGGGTACGAGACTGGAGGTCATCGGACTCCTTGGGATATAGCACTGAGCCCAGCACAGAGAAGGAACATCACGGTTAAATGAAGAAAGTTTGGTCTGACCACTTCCTGGGACTTTCACCCTATTGGAACATTCTAAATATAAACAACTTTAGAAATGACCTAAGAGGAATTGAGACCCAGGGAGGGAAAGTGACTTGCCCAAGGCCAGGCAGAACTGGCATTCAGCGAGTAGCCTGGTAGTGGACTGAATAGTGGCCCCCAAAAGACGTGTCTACTTGGAACCTCAGAATAAGAGTCTCTGTAGATGTAATTAAGATAAGGATCTCAAGATGAGATCAGCCTGGATTAAGCTGGGCCTGAAATCCAATGACAAGTATCCTTGTAAGAGACAGAAAAGGAAACACACAGAGATGAGGTCCATGTGAAGACAGAAGCAGAGATGAGAGTGATGCAGCCACAAGCCAAAGAATGACCAGGACGGCCGGCAGCCCCAGAAGCTGGGAGAGGAGCACGGAATGGACTCTCCCTCGGAGCCTCCAGAAGGAACCAACCTTGCCAATGCCTTGCTTGATTTCAGAACTTTAGCCTCCGGAACTGTGACAGAATAAGTGTCTGTTGTTTTAAGCCACGTGGTTTGTATAATTTCTTACCCAGCTCAGGGAAATGAATCCAAGCATCTTCAGACTCCTCCTCACCTCCCTCCTACAGCACCACATCTGAGCCTTAGAACAACTGCAAGTTTGTCAGATCGTGAAGACAATTTATATTCCTCTAAAAGATAATGACTGCAGAAGATACCCTGATGTTTATAAAGGTGTTAGAACCATGTTATCAGCACATAAAGTGCAGAAGTGTGAAGAGGGTAAGAAGGTTTCAGCCTGTCAGGCAGTGACTGACCCATCCTGCTTGTGCCCATGATGGGAAAATGATATGGATTTTGTAAAGGAAAAAGAAATACAATTTGTTGAGATTCTACTGTGTGTCTGATGCAGGGATGGGCAAATTATAAATTCGTTTTATTTAATCAAACCATATGGAGAAGGAATTACTATCCCTAAGCCCAGCTCTGTGTCTGCTCTACAAATACCTGCTGCAGAATGAACCCCCATTTCACAGATGAGGAAACTGAGGTTCCGAGTGGTTAGGTGGCTCAACGGAGGTCTATTGTCAAAGCACCTCTGACTCCCAGGTCAGACAGCCAAGGCTTCATCCTGGCTCTGCGCATCACTGCAGAGTGGCCTGGGTAGGTCAGCATATTGTTCTGTGTCTCCATCTCCCCATCTGTACGTAGAGACAATAACATCTGCCTGCAGAGTTGCTTTAGGGTCAAATGCAGTGACATGTGTTGAACTTCCAACACTGTTCTGGCTCAAAGAAGGGCTCCACGGGTGATGGGGAGATTGTTAGTCTCCAGGTAGAGCCATAACTTTTTAAAAATTTTATTGGGGTACAGTTGATTTACAATGTTGTATTAGTTTCAGGTGTACAGCAAAGTGAATCAGTTATACATATATCCACTCTTTTTTAGATTCTTCTCCCATATAGGCCATTACAGAGAATTGAGTAGAGTTCCCCGTGCTATACAGCAGGTCCTTATTAGTTACCTATTTTATATATAGTAGTATGTATGTGTCAATCCCAATCTTCCAATTTCTCCCTCCCCTCCTTAACCCCCAGTAACCATAAGTTTATTTTCTACATCTGTAACTCTTTCTGTTTCATAGATAAGTTCATGTGTAGCCTTTTATTAGATTCCACATATAAGCGATATCATATGATATTTGTCTTTCTCTGTCTGACTTACTTCACTCATTATGACAATTTTCATTCAGTATGATAATCTCTATCTTCACTCAGTGTGACAATCTCTAGGGCCAGGACTGTCTGAGGCTGAGCTGGGTCTCTCTAGCACAAATTAGACACATGCATCCAGCCCCAGATGCTTGAGCCACGGCTGCGTCACGGGCGCCTGAGGGTTTGCTCTCCCCAGTTGCTTTCTACCTGCCTTAACATTGAGTATCCAACCTTGACACACAGTCCTGCCCCAGGAGGGTCCTTACAGTCATTTCCAAGCTCCTCCACTTGGGCTTTAAGATCTAGGTGAAGTGTCAGAGGCAAATAAGGGTGCTGTAGAGAGTGGAGCCTTTGACAAGTACCAATAGAAGAATCACAGCACAGACTCTCTAGTCTTTTGGCACAAAAATCCTTGACTTCTTCTGAAGATGGCTATTCCTTTGTTGAGAAATAGCTTCTTTCTTGTTAGTGGGCCTTGGTAAATACTACAGATGGCCCCTGACTTAATGATGGTCTGACTTCCGATTTTTTGACTTTACAATGGTGCAAAAGTGATATGCATTCAGTAGAAACCATACATCAAATTTTGAATTTTGACCTTTTCCAAGCTAGCGGTATGCTGTAAGATACTCTCTCGTGATGCTGGGCAGTGGCAGCGAGCCGCAGCTCCCAATCAGCCACACAATCACGGGGGTAAACAGTTGATACAACTATTCTGTACCCATAGAACCACTCTGTTTTTCACTTTCAGTAGAGTATTTAATAAATTGCATGAGATATTCAACACTTCATTCTAAAATAGACTTTGTGTTAGATGATTTTGCCCAGTTAATGTAAATGCAGGCTAACGTCAGTGTTCTGAGCATGTTTAAGGTAGGTTAGGCTAAGCTACGATGTTCAGTAGGTTGGGTGTATTACCTGCATTTGCAACTTATAATATTTTCAACTTATGATGGATTTCTTGGGTCATAACCACATCGTAAATGTCTAAACATGGTACATCAGGTGACCAAGTAACCTGAGCTTCTCATCATGTACTGGATGTTGCCCGGGCCACCTAACCAGAACATCAAGTGTGTGCAGCGGCAATTTAATATGGAGGCGAGATGGTATATAATAGACTGGGCGGGTCCAGGTAAGTTGCATGAGCAGGTAGCTCAAACTCCTTGGACATTGCCTCCCTGCCTGTGGCTTCATGGGGAGTTTCTTATGACCCGTTTATTGAAGAAGAGCAAACTTCTTGTTGAAGAACAAACTCGAGCCTGGTTTATGGATGAATCTGCATGTTGCCATCAAACAGTGGATAGCTGTGGATTATAGCCCCACTCAGGAGGGATCTTGAAAGAAAGTGAAGAAAAATCTTCTAGTTTTGCAGAACTCTGAGTGTGACATGTCAGAATTCTGAGGTTGTCCTTGTCTTCCAGGTCTGGAATATGAATCTACACTAATTCATGGGTTTGGCTGGATGATCAGTGAACTAAAAGGGAAAGGATGGAAGATTTGTGACAAGGAAGTCTGAGAACAAGGTTCATGAATTTCTCAGAATCATCACAGACCATGAAGATACTATGTCCTGTGTCATTTAAAGGACACTCACTGCAGAGAAGGCTCTAAATAGTCATCTGAACAAAATGACATGCTTGGTGGATGTCACTTAGCCCCTTTCCCCAGTCACCCTAGCACTTGTTCAATGGGCTGATAAACAGAGTGGCCACAGTGGCAGGGAAGAAGGCTATGCATAGGTTTAATACAAACAGCTTCCTTTTACCAAGGGTGACCTGGCCAGCTTTACTACTAAGGGCCTAGTCTGCCAATAACAGAGACCAACACTGAGCCCCCGATCTGATCCCATTACCCAGGGGAGACAGCCAAGTGCTTGGTGGCATGTTAATTATATCGCAGCACTTCATAATAGAGGGGGCAGGATTCACCGTCACTGGAACAGACACACATTCTAGATATGAATTTGCCTTTCCTGTCCATAACACGGCTACAAGCACTACCATCCTTGGACTCACAAAATGTCTTATCCACCATGGTGGTTCTGCACAACATTGCTCCTGGTCAAGGAACTCATTCCACAGGTCGGAAAGTGCAACAGTGGGCCTGTGCCCATGGAATTAACTGGTGTTCCCACATAACCTACCACCGAGAACCAACTAGCTTGTAACAGAAAGATCAAAGGGCTTAGTGAAGACTTAGTTATGGTTTCAGTTGAGAGAGAACATCTTGGTCCTAGAATTCAAGTATTCTAAAACTCAGATGCCCTTCCCACCCCTGGCATCTTTAGGTGTGGATTCTAGCCCTGCCCCTCAGACTGTCCTGGCTCAGGTAGAAGGAGGGGCTGACATGGACTTGACCCTGCCAGGCTTTGAGCTGGACTGAGCTGTTTCCTGAGTGTGACCAGAGCTGGGAGTGGGGAACCTGTTGTTCTAGATGCCACTAGGAGCTTGTAACAAGCACAAACTGGGCCATGGGGCCCACTTGTCTCCTGGTTGCCTGCCTGCTGGTGAGCCAGGTGTGAAGGGTGGGTGCACTTCATCTCAGGACTTTGGAGAGCATCACGTATTTGGAGAGTTCAGCCAAGCTGAGTCCTTGGAAACTGGCTTCAGTGGCTGCCCCTTCATCCCCACTCGCTCCAACTGTCTTTCCCTCTTTTCCCCCCTCTCCTTCCCACTTTCTCTCGCTCCTCTCACTATTATTCTTGGTTATTTTTTCCTCCCTCTTCCTCTTTTTTATCTTCTCTGCTCCCCTTGCCCCTCTACTGTCTCCTCCGCCCTCTCTCCTCCCATCCCCTCCACCCTCTTCCCCTTCTATCCAGGACACCCTCCCCCTCTTCCATATTCCCCTCCCCCCTCCTCCAGCCCCTTCCCTCTGTTTCCACCTTCTCTTGTCCCTTTTCTCTCCTCCCTTTCCTGCTCACCCCTTCTCTCCCAGTCACTTCTCCTTTTCCTCTGCCACCTCCTTCTTTTCAGTTAACTCTCCTCTTCTCACTGCCCCCTTTCTTCTTTCACCCCTTCATCCTCCCTTTCCCCTTTCTAGTCTCCCCAGGGATTCCCTCTGGCCACCATGGGGAGGGCCGACCCCCTCTCTAGTCTGCCAGGCCTCTTGCATTGCACTGAAGTCTCACTGCTAAAGATCCACAACCACTGGCTTGCCGCCAGTAAAAATAACACTCCCTCTCTCCCTTCTATTCAGCTACTGCCTTCAGCTGTTTTGACTGAGCCTGCGCAAATCACTTTGTTTCTCAGCAGAACAACACTACCTAATGACATCCATCAATCAAACAGTGTCTGTCCCAGCAGATACGTGCATCTTTTGCCCTGCATTCCAGCATCTGCTGTATCCTGAGGAAGGAGGGAGCCAGGCACTGGAACACCCACCAAGGCTTCTCCTGCAGGGGACAGGTGTGTCCTAGGTCCATTGGGTATTTGATGAGAGGGCACGCTGAGCCTCACACTGCTGGCCCAGCCCGTCTTCCCCACATCATAGGAGATCATGCTGAGGTTCAAGGGGAGGGCACAGGCTGTGAGTCTGCAGATCTAGGTTCAAATTCTTCCTCCATCCTATTTGCTGTGCATCCTTCACTAGTCTCTCTAACCCTCACTTTCCTTGTCTGTAAAATGGGGAAAATACTACCTGACTTGTGGGGCAGTGTGAGGGCAAAATGAGTTGATATAGGAAAATCACTGTGGGTAATCCTTGCCACTTGGCATATGCTCAATAAATGTTGCTTTTTTTACTCCCCTTCTGCATTGCCTAAACTCTCAATGCAAACTATATTCAAACCTAACTTTTGACAGAACGTGCTCACCATCATACATTTTCTGGATTGTATGTCGTGCTCTTCCTTCTATACCTGGAGAACTCTCAGTTATCCTTCAAAACCCACCCTCAAGTGTCACAGCTCCCGTGAAGCCTTCTCTAACCATCCCACCTTCTCTGGTGGAATTAGTCTTTCCTTTCCCACTGTTACCATCCTCGTCAAGACTCTTTGGTGTCCAGAGACTGCTCCAATGAAGGAGTATTTAATAATGTTTGCTGCTGCACCATTGGACCTCATGGGTACCAGGCACAGGAAGCCAAAGGGATCAAGACAGCATCTCCCTCCTTCTCCTCTCCAAGCATTCATATATGCCCTTTCTCTACTTCTCCAAACAGATTTTCTATGATGGCTTTCTATTTTGCATGCAGGTGAAAATTCAACCTAACTACACATGACCTTTGGGTGTGACTAAGATGAAATATAGCTGTGAAGATGACAAGGGGTCTACCCCTGCGCCAGTCAGTTATGATCAAAGGGGAGCCATCATGTAAGCAGTAAACAATGCCACACCTTCAGCAAAGTAAGAGTGCAGAGAGTGTGCAGAAATGTGGTATATGCACATACTGTGCCACATCCACCGTACTTCCCAGGGAACTCAGAGCATGCTGCTCTCAGAGCCCTCAGCACGTAGCATGAGGCTCGCATTCTTTGTTTGTCTGCCTTCCCACCAGAGAGTGAGATCCTCTTTAAAGCCCCAGCTTGCAAAACAAGCTGGGACAGAGCAGATGTCAAAATAATTTCCATGGAATGGCTGCAGGAACAGAGACAATGGAAAAAAACAAAGGTTATTGTTGTGATGCTGCCCTTGATTAGAATTTGCTACAAGCCCCTTATTCTTATAACTTGGAGAGGACTGTCACTCTGGACAGTGTCAGGGACAGAGGTGGCAACCTCATTATCCCCTCCTCCCATCTAAGATTGGATTCATCTAGGTCTCTATGCACTCAGCCCATCACCAATCCATTTCCTTTCTATTGTCCATCACACCCATATTCAAAATTTTTCTCTTATCCATCCCTCTTACCAGCTATGCACCCATTCATCTATGCATCCATTTTATTTCCTGTGTGCTTATTCCTAACAGAATCCAATTCCCCCACAAGGCATCTGCAGCCTCCCTGGAGAACATCTCAGATGCTTCCTGACAGGACAAGTCAGCTTTCCAGATCTATCCAGTAAAAGTTGCCATTTACTTCCAGTTTTCTTACCCAACACTACACACACACACACACACACACACACACACCCATCTGCAGGGATAACTGCTTCTACTGGGCACTGCAAGTTTGTCAAGCTCCTGCTGGGCACCACAGCTGCCTCTTCTTCATCCCACCGCATCCTGCCCTGTGCTGGAGCTCCTGGGGAGCCAGAGCCACACAGCATCTCATGGAAATGCGGGATCTCAAATCAGTTATGTTTGTGGTTGTGGTTGCAGGTGTTTTGTGGAAACACCTTTACAGGTGACAAATATTAGGACCAGATGCAGAGATGAGGTGAGATGAGAAGCAAGAATATCCTGAGGGTCTGGGGCATAATAGGCACTCAATAAATACCAGCTAAATGAAGGCATGAGTGAGTGGGGAGCTTAGGTCCTATGAGACCCCAGAAATAGCTTTATGTGGGTGCTTTGGGCCGATTCATCCACACTGGTATTTTCTGAAGGGCATTTTCGAGGCAGTTGTTCTGCCCTTGCTCTCCCTTGACCTGGGGAGAGATAGGGAGGCAGGGGCATCTCTTTTCATACCTCAGAAAGCTGCGTGGGGAATAGGAAAGCAGCCGCAGGCTGCCAGCACCTAGAGTGTCAGGCAGCCTGATTGGGGGTGGCGGGGCGGACAACGATGGCTGCCACCTCAGACCCTGACACTGCACAGAAAATGCCAGTTAGCAGCATCTTGGGCAGCATCCTCAGCTATAGTCACTCAACCCCATACGTCAGAATCCACAGAGGAAACAGCACAGGGTGAGCCAATGTCAGTCCCACTGTTATACATATGTACTGCCATATATATGCATATATAAATAAGTATAGGTACACATATACACATACATACTCAGAAACACTTATACATA
>NW_021703774.1:157179852-157361212 GCF_005190385.1 Monodon monoceros | reverse complement strand
ATATAAATATGTATAGGTACACATATACACATACATACTCAGAAACAGATACATACACACAGATGAATATACTTACACATATATATATACATATGTACTGCCATATATATGCATATATATACATACACATATACATATGCATACACAGAAACATACATGCACAAAGATACTATACACATATACACATGTAGTTATATATACACATATATATACATACATATATATACATACACAGAGATACATATAGATACACATATATACATATGTACTGTTGTATAAACATATGTGTAAACATATACATATACATGCACGCAAATATAAATATTTGATATTGGTCAATCACTCAGCAACAGAAATTCCCAACATAATCCCCATTGTAGAGAGGAGAAAACCAAGGCTCAGGGAGGCATGTAGCCAACCCAGAGTCCCATTGAAAGTTGTGCCGGAGTCAAGTCTCAAGCCCACAAGCCTCTGACCTGTAACCACCTCACTTCAGTGCCTCTAAACTACAGACCCACTCTCACCCCCAACATGACACAGATCTGTCTGCATCATGCTTGTCCTCTGCCTCCCCCATCAGCCTGTGAGGCCCTGAGGGCGGACTCCCTATTTGTGTTTCCATGTACCCCCAGCTCAGGGACTAGTGATGAATAAAGGAGAAGGGGGATGGCTCCGACTCCTGGCTCATCGATGCTTGTCCATTGCTTCAGCAGTTCCCAGAGATGTTGCTGTGAGAAGAGCTGTAGGAGAAATTGAGGCAGGCAAAGAGCTCCCATGAGCCCAGCACCCACGGCTCTAATGGATTCACCAAGGCCATCTCCCGGTCAGCTGGGCTGTTCGTGGCTGACTATACCCACCAGACTGCTCAGAGGTCTCCGTTCTCCCACGCGGTGCACAGTGGCGCCCACAAGCCTTCATCAAAATGCCTCTAAAGACTCAGCAAAGGGCACGGCTGACACATCAGCTGTGCCATCAAATATCACAATTAGCTCTTTAATGAGGAGCCTGGGGAGTGTCCTGTGGACTGTGGGCCTGGGACCCAAATCACAGTGATTATGAATCACTGATCCCCTTCAAAGGTGCTCGAGCTCTCCCAGACATCACCACAAGAGATCAGAGCCTCTCCCAGATTCTTTCTAAATCAAGAGGTTCATATCCTTTGGGAGGAAAACAAATCAGGGTGAGCTGAGGCTGCAGGAGGCCCCAGCACACAACCAACAGGAGCGTTTGCATGGATGAGGCCATCCACCCCTTCTGGTCCAAAAACACCCTAGGCTGAGCAGTATTTTACCTGCCCTCTGATCGTCAAACCCATGTACACGGCTAGAAACAGCCTTTGCCAGCTGTGACAAGGCCCACCAGGGGTTGGGGAGGGTGTGTGCACATACACCTGGAGACGGCACTTCTGGGTGGCCTGGGGGGCCGGCGGAGCCCAGGGACTGACCCCGACGGGCCCGGGTTTGAATCCGGCTCTGCCATCTCCAGGCGGGTGGCCCTAGGGAGTCTTGTCGTCTCTCTGAGCCTCAGTTTCCACACCCGGGTGGGTGTGGGTGGGGCTGGAGGGGCCAGGACAGGAGCTGACTTTGCAGGACCTTGAAAGCCGAGCTCAAGGTTGGGGTCTTTGCTTTAGGGACAGGGGGGCCTCTGCGGTGCTTTAAGCAGCTGGGGGACAGGAGGCTTGCATTTCATATGGATCACCCAGGACCACCAGGATCACACAGCCCCCCTGTGGGTTGTGAGGACAAAATGGTAAAATGGCTGAAAAGCTTAGACCAGTGATGTTTCAGCAGCATTCCAGGAAATGGCGGCCAATGTCCTGGGGTGGAGGTGGGAGGACGGACGCCCTGCACACTCTGCCTGTCAGGGGAGCACCCCCCCCAGGTGCAGGCGCTGCCCCTGGCCCCTTATCCACACCTCCTCACTGCGTCCTCACAGCCTCAGCGAGGTGGGGAGTGTTACCACCCCATCTCACAGAAGGAGAGACTGAGGCTTGGGGGAGAGTCAACCCTAGAATGGGAGGGACCTTAGGGAACTATCCTCCAGGCCCACATCCGTTTCACAGAGGGGAAAACTGAGGTCTGGAGAAAGGCAGTGGATTGCCCATGTTGAACTCTCCATTACACTTAATGAGATCCAAGCCACCCTCAGAGGGTAGAGACACAGAAATGAATTAGACACGGCCCCTGCCCTGAAGCTCCTGGTTATGGGGGAGGGGTTCTAACATAAATTATATTCTGATACTTACATGAAGTGAGCAAGAAGGGAAGTGTGTGGAAGGTGCAGACACAATGCAGAGGAGGAAGGGGTGAACTCTGTGTAGGTTGGAGTGATCAGGAAAGTCTTCTGGGAGGAGGTGGCAGTGATAGAAAGGAGGTGGGATCTCCTTCCTGCCACCCAGGGCTCTTTCTGCTTCTCTCCAACCACTTCTTAAGCGTGGCAGGGTGAGCAGGTATGAGAACATTTTCTGTGACAAGTTACCAAAATCCAGTTCAAAGGTCCCCTGAGCACAGGGGTCCAGGATTGGCCATGTAGCCTTGTTTATAATTGGGAAAATGAGAAACAAGTTAAAAATCCACAGACAGGAGATGGTTAAAGAAATTATGGAGCATCTGTGCAATGCAATCCAGTCATCTATTAAAAAATATATGGTGGGAGGGCGTGATAAACTCAGTGGTACTTTTTCCTGAATGAAAGGGTCAGGTTTGCCTAACTGGGCTGCAGGAGGGGAGCAAATGCTGTCCTTGTCCCCGTTCTCTGCTGTGTCCCCCTAATCCCACCCCACTATCCCCTCCTTCCCCTGGGTCCTGGGCTTTGCCACATGCATGTTAGAGGGACACATCTCTCAGCCTTCTCCCTACCCCACTGAAGGCAATGGCATTCACTCATTCATTTGTTCACTCTCTCATTTGTTCATTGATTGAGCCCCTACGATGTGACAGGCATCATGCTAGATAGAAGACAGGCAGTGAGGAGGCATACAGCCCCTGCCCTCATGTTGCTTGCAGCTAAGTGGGGGATACCAGCTTTAAACAAAGTTTCATAAATAAATGTGAAATTAAGAGCACCTCAGGCAGCAAGGGAGCATGTGCAAAGCAGGGCAAGGACAGAAAGCTGGAAAACATCCAGAGGAACTGGAGCACAGACAGTAAGTGAGAGGCTGGATGTGGCTGGGAGTAGGAGGCAGGGCAGGAGCTTCGGGCTTTCTCTAGGATTGTGGCCCTTATCTCAGGAGTAGCCAGGAGCCAAGGGGAATTCTAACTGGTCCGAATGTGGTTAGATGTGCACCTCAAACAAGTCACATGGGCACTGGTTGCCCAAATCCCAATTATCCGCCCCTAGGTTGAGTCTTGCCCCAAGATAGCTGGGGATGCAACAGGGTTAATTAACCAAGTCCCTCTGCTGCTGGGCTGCAGGATGTTGGGGTGACAGATGATGAATGAATGTGGTAATTAACTCAGCTGCATCAGGTGAAAAGTGTCACGAAGGACAGTTAAGCAGAGTAAGGGGCACAGAGTGCACAGAAAAGCCCCCCATCACCACCTCAGGCAAGGCAGTGTCTGAGCAGAAACCTGGATGGCATGAGGAGTGAGCCATGTGGACGGGTGAAAGAACATTCCAGGTGGAGGAAGCAGCAGGTGCAAAGGCCCAAGGTAGGAAAGTGCCCAGCTACTTCAGAACCGTCCAGGACCCCGAGGCTGGTGCAGCAGGAGGTGGTGGGGCATGAGTGAGGGGAGGTGGGTGGGTAGAGCCTAGGCGGCCTTGTAAGGACTGTGACTGCTACTCTGAGTGCCATGAGGAGCCCTTGGAGGGCTTTCTGAAAAGGAAGTACACTTCCTGACTTTGGTTTTAAGGAGATTTCTTAATCTGTTGAGTGGAGAACCGTGCAGGGGTCGGGGAAATAGGGAGCGGCCGGGAGGCTGTCCCCACAGTCCAGATGAGAGCTGGGGCTGCCCTTGCTTTATCCAATTCTCCCTGTTTTATAACTTGCTTTTTCCACCTGACCCTGCATCAGGGTCCTCTTCTAGGTCAACACACAAAACTTTTCCCCATCCTTTTCAGCGGCTGCCCACCCTGCACTGTACGAAAGTGCTGTGATTTCTTTACCATCTCTTGTCTGTGAGTATTTTGGGGGGGTTTTTGCTTTTTTTTTGGCCACACTGCACAGCATGTGGGATCTTAGTTCCCTCATCAGGGATCGAGAATCCATACCCCCTGCAGTGGAAGCATGGAGTCTTAACCACCGAACCGCCAGGTTAAGTCCTTGTCTGTGAGTATTTAAGTTGTTTCTGTTTTTCACAATTATAAACAGGGCTGCAGTAGCTGATCCTGGGCACCTGTTCTTCAGTGGCTTTCGAGCTGGATTTTGGTGACCTCTCACAGAAGGTGCCCTGACCCACACAGGGAATGCTTTCTTTCATCCCTGGGGAAGTCTTTGCTTGCCTTCCTTGCTGTTCCTCCCTTCCAACCATCGTCCCAGCCCTCAAGGGCAGGGGCCAGGGCTTGTTCAGTCCTGTGCTATGTCCTGGGGAAGCAGAACAGCACCCGGCAGAGTGGAAAAAAATACCCCTTGATTAAACACTAGTCCTGGTGCCCTACGAGCAGCCACACGCTGGCAGTATGGGGCAGAAACAAGCACAGCCAAGTGAGACCCACCTTGGTGGGGAGTCCTACCTCAGCCACACTTGCTATGTGGCCTTGGGCAGGTTGCTTTATTTCTCTGAGCCTTACGTTCCCAACTATTAAATAAGGAGTAAAATACCCCCAAACAAAACTGAATGAAATGGAACAGGATAGACAAAGCCTGGGTGTGGTGCCTGGCACATACACAAGGGTCCATAAATGGGCTTTCCCTCTGCTTCCCTGGCCCCTCCAAGGTCACTGTCACTGGTTCCAGCTGGTGAACATCCTGTGGGCGCCATCAGGACATCACTGATACATGGATGGATGATACGGGCAGTCAGCTGTCCCAGTTCTGTGTGGCCCCATCCCTCTGAGCCCGCTGTCTGCCCAGGCTGTGATCCGAGCCTCTGGCTGAAGTACAGCTGGGTAATCCTCCGCTGGCTCCCAATGCCCAGGTGTCTTCTGAGGCCTCTGGGGGCAGAAGTTAGGAGTGGGACCCTGCCCCACCCAGAACCCAGATCCCAGGGAGGGGCAAGAGTCGGCCTCAGCTGCAGGGGAGGAGCGTCAGGCCAGGAGCAAGAAGGGCTTCCTCTCCCAGTCTGCACAGGGAACTGGGCATTCCCACTGTCACCGGGGATCCGGAGAAGGGAACAGGGTGGTGAGGGACCTAGAAGCCAGTCACGAGGGGCATGTTGGAGGAACCGTGGGAAGCAGGGGTGCTGAGGAAGGACTTCCAGGAGCTGCCCCAGGTGGGCCCCTGGGACCTGCTGGGATGCAGGGAGGACTCAGTAGATCACCGCATCGAGATTCTCTGGAGCTTTGAAATCGTCTCCCTGTCCACGCTCTGCTCAGCAGGCCCATGACCTCGGGTAGGGCAGGTCCTCTACTCCTGGTGAATGCTCAGAGGGTGCCTGAATCTCTCATCCCAAGAAGAAGAGGGATCCTGCAGTCTCCACGGAGCCTGCGTCTCCCTCTCTTTCTCTGCCCCACCCCCGGCTCTCTCTCTCTGTCTACCCCCCAGTCTTGGCACCTCATCTCTGCCTCACCCTGGCCTACCACCTCCACCCCTTCCTTTCCTGCCCATATTTTTTTCCATGCCGGGTGTTTATTTTCAGAACATCAGAATCCTTCCCAAGCCTCTGACATTTACTCTTTGGAATTAGAAAAGTTTCCATTTCTCTTTCCCAGAGTGAGGCTGGTGGATGAAATTTCCTCAGGAATCTCTCCTGCCCTTCTGGAGGCAGAGCTGGCTTATGTCAGCCCAGCACTGATTGTGTCAACCAGCAATTATTAGGCACCCACTGTGCACCAAGCCTTTCTCGTGAACTATCACACACAATCCATTTAAGAAGCCTGTGGGGTTGGCGTTACCATATGCACATACAGGATGAATGAACCAAGACTTAGAGCAGTTAAATAACAAGTCTAAGGTCACACGGCAAGTGAGAGAGGGGTTGGCAATGAAACCACATCTATGTGGTCTCGGAGTCCATTTCCATCCTCTGTGCTCTGTCTCCAAGGCCCATGGGTGCTGATGCACTGAAGGATGTGCAGCATTTGGGTGAACCAAGAGATTAGGGGACATGACATCTAGTCAGAGAGAGGCAATAGCAAAAACAAAACATCTGAGTGGTCAGTCAAGGGTGGGGCAGTCACAGGTGGGGGGAGAGCCTAAGCCCAGAAGGAAAATGTGCTATTTAGACAAATTCCCTCTCCCAAAAAAGTTAACCTAAGCAATCACAAGAATGTGCGAATTACTGAGAACTTATCACATACCAGGCACTGTTCTCAGTATTTTACGTGCACAAACTTATTCATCTCCAGGTGGACACTATTAAAATCCTCATTTTATAGAAGAGGAAACTGAGGTTCAAAGAGGCTAAGTAACTAACCCAGTAGGTGGCAGAGCCAGATTGGGATGGTCGTAGCCTGGCTCCAGAGTTTCTGCACCATCCCACCCTCCTGCACAACTTCCACAGGTGGATCATAGACAACATCACATGCTAGGCTTCACAGCTTCCTTCAGTAGGAAATGAAGAGCTCTTGAATGTTGCTAAGCAGGGACATGCCATGGTCAAGCTGTGCCTGAGAAAAGCAACATCTTAATAATAACAGGCCTTCCAACTCATGAACACAGTATATCTCTCCATCTACCTAGGTTGTATTAAATTTCTCTCAGAAATGTTTTATAAATTTCAGCGTACAGGTCTTGTACATTTTTGTCAGATTTATCCCTAATGATTTTATATTTTATACTATTGTAAATGGTATTGATTTTTTATTTTAATTTACAATTTTTTATTGCCAATATATAGAAATGCAATTTTTTGTATATTAATTTTATATCCTGTAACCTGGCTAAATTCACTTTTCAGTTAGATTTTTGTAGATTCCATAGAATGTTCTATGTAGATGATTGTGTCATCTGTGGATAATGACAGGTTTACTTCTTTCTTTACAATGTGGATGCCTTTAATTTCTTTTTCTTGCTTAGTTGCATTGGCTAGAAACTCCACTACACTGTTGAATAGGAGTAGTGACAATGGGTCTTTACCTTGTCCCTGATCTCAAAGGGAAAAGCCTTTAGTCTTTCACCATTAAGTATGGTGCTAGTGGTAGATATTTTTAAATGCTCTTTATCAAAATAGAGTGTCCAGTTCTATTCCAGGTTTGCTGAGACATTTTATCAGAAATGACTCTTAGATTTTGCAAAATGTTTTACTGTATCTATTGCAATGATCATGTTGTTCTTCAATATCAATATGAATAACACTGATTGATTTTTGAATGTTAAACCACCCTTGCATTCTTAAAAAAAAAGAAAAAATCTACACTTGACCATATGGTATTTTTCATCTTCTATATATTTGGATTCCATTTGCTAAAATTTTGTTTAACATCCTTACACCTATGTTCATGAGGAATATTGGTCTGTAGTTTTCTAATAATGTCTTTGCATAGTTTTAATATCAGAGTAATCCTAGGCTCATAGAATGAGTTAGGAAGTATAGTACCTTCTCTTCAGTGTATGGAAGACTTTGTGTAGAGTTGGTACTATTTCATCCTTAAATATTTGGTGGGATTCTATAGATAAGCCATCCAGGTCTTGAATCTTCTTGATGGGAGGTTTATAACTCAAGTTCAGTCGTTCAGTTTCTTTAATGGACATAAAAATATCTTAGCCATCAATTTCTTCTTGTGTTATCTTTGGTAGTTTGTTCCTTTAAATAAATTTGTCTTTTTAAGTTTTCAAGTTTACTTACATAAAGTTGCTTATACTACTCCCTTATATATTATTCTTTAAATATTTATAAAATTGATAGTGATGCCCCTCTTTCATTCCTGATGTTGGTGATTTATATCTTCCCCCTTTTTTTGGAATGACTCCAAGTATATACTTATTATCTTATTGATCTTCTCAAATTATCAGATTTTATTTTCATTTCTCTATTGTATTAATGTTTTCTATTTCATTAATTTCTGATCTGATTTCTATCAGTTCCCTTCTTCAGTTTATTTTGGGCTTAATTTACTCTTCCAGCTTCTAGAGGTGGAAGATAAGGTTATTGATTTTGGACATTTCTCATTTTATAATATAGGTGTTTAGTGCTACAAATTCCTCCCTAAGTACTGCTTTAGTGGCACATCATAAATTTTGATGTCATTTTCATTCAATGCAAAATATTTTCTATTTCCCTTTTGGTTCATTATTTAATGTGAGTTGTTTGGATGTGTATTACTTAGTTTCCAAATATTTGGGAGATTTTCCAGGTATCTTTCTGCTGTTGAGTTCTAATTTTTTATTATGAACAGAAAATATACTTTGTATAATTAGAATCCTTTTAAATTATTGAGACTTTGTGTAATATATCTTGGTAAATGTTCTATGTGTAGTTGAAAATAATATGTATCCTGTCATTGTTGAGTAGAGAGTTTTATAAAGGTCAATTAAATCAAATTGTTTGATAGTGTTGTAAAAATCTTTTATATTCTTATTTACTTTCTGTCTACTTATTCCATCAATTATTGTGAGAGTGATATTGAAATCTTCCACTGTAGTTATGGATTTATCTATTTCTCTTTGCAGTTCTATCCATTTTTGCTTCATTATTTTGAAACTCTGCTTTCAGTCACATGAATGTTCGGGACTCTTACTTTCTCTTGATGAATTTACCTCTTTATCATTATGAAATGATTCTTTTTATTCCTGGTAGTATTTTCTGCTCTGACATTTACTCTGATATTAACATAGCCACTCCAGGTTTTATTGATTATTCTTAACATGACATCATTTTCCATTCTTTTACTTTTAACCTATCTGTGTCTTAATATTTAAAGTGGATATTTTTTCGAGCAGCATATAGTTCAGTCTTATTTTTTTATCTAATGGGACAATCTCCACATTTAATGTGGGTGTTTAAACCATTTACACTTAACGTCGTTATTAATATGGTTAGTTGTGCTACACATAACCTTGCTCTTTGTTTTCTACTTGTCATGTCTGTTCTTTGTTCACTTTTTTCTTCTTTTTCTGCCTTCTTTTTGAATAACTGAGTATTTTTTCTGATTCCATTTTATCATTTTTGTTGGCTTATTATCTATATCTTGTATTGCTATTTTAGTGGTTGCTTTGGGATTTATACTATATATCCTTAACTTATCACCATGTACCTTCAAGTGATAGTGTAACACTTCACATATAATATAAAACTCTGTACTAGTATACTTCCTTCTCTCCGCTGTGTGCCTTTACGTTACTGTGGTCATACATTTTACTTCTACATATGTTATAAACTCAACTCCATAATGTTGTTACTAACCTTCAAATGGTCAGTGGTTTATTGAGAGATTTAAATAATAACAGAAATTATTTTATATTACCCTGCATAATTACTATTTCCAATGTTCTTTGTTCCTTTGTGAGATTCATATTTCCATCCAGTATTATTTCTCTTCTGACTTAAAGGTTTCATTTAACATTTCTTGTGGTATGAGTCCACTGGTGATTAATTTTTTCAGGACAGAAAATAATTATTTTTTTCAGGACAGAAAACAAAGCAATGGCCAAAAATTCCCTAAGTGTGATGAAAAGTATAAACCCACAAGTCTAAGAAGCTCTACAACTCCCAAGCACACACACACATAAAAACATTTAAAAATACCTACACCAAGTCACATCATAATCAAATTCTTGAAGCTAGTGATAAAGAGAAAACCTTAAAAGCAGCCAGAGGAAAAATAAAGACACTTTATGTACAGAGGAATAAAAATAAGGATGACAGCAGATTTCTCCTCAGAAACAATTCAAGTGAGAAAACAGTGGAGAAACATCTTAAGATGTTGAGGAAAAAAAACCTTCTTGGCCTAAAATTCTAAACCCTGAAGAATATCTTTCAAAAACAAAAGAGAAATAAAGACGTTTTCATGCTGAAATATTTATGGTTACTTGTTCATTTCTCATCTTTCAGGGATTATTGTGTCTTCTTTGCTTAATGTCTAGTATCTTAAAAATTATTATTTCATATATTTTATCCAGATGTTTAACTGTTTCGGGCAGAAGGATAAATCCAGGCCCTATTACTCCATCTTGGCCACAGGTAGAAATCATAGCTGCAATGTGATATACATTTGTGTGATTTTCTCTTGCTCTAATCTACATTCCAAGAGGGAAGGAATCACATCTGTTTTTACTCTCTGCTGTATCCCCAACACCTGGCATCATGTTTCGCACAGAGTGGGTTTCAATAACTTAATTCCCTACACTTTTATGTGGTCTCACTTAGTTTAGTGAATCACAGAGCTATTACACGACCTAGCAGATATTTTAGAAGATCCAAATCAGTATAAGAAAAGAAGCATGTATCAGAGTCAAGGCTGAGAAAGGTCAGAAGAGGAAAAACAAGATTCTAGGAAGGCAGGAAAGTTAGAAAAGATAGAATGGACCCATCTTTTTCCCTTCCCTACTGCCATCCCCACCTCAGTTTCCAAAAACATTCCTCTTACACACATCTCTGACATGGCCAGCCAGCCTTCCCCACTCACTCCACCCCCTATATTCTCTACTTCTTCCTTTAGTTATAGAACCTCAAACTTCAGCTACATAAAATTTAAAAAAATACATTTCTCAGCTTCCCCTGCAGCAAGGTGCAGCCATGTGACTAATTTCTACCAATGGCATGTGAGTACTCACACATGCAATTTCCAGGTTGCATCCTGTTTTAAAAAAATTTTTTTGTTTAAAGAACTTACTTTATTCCCATTTACAGCATATGGTTGAGAGTTTCCTCAGAATTTGCTTTTACTTTTCAGGAAAAAATTAGATTATAACCTAAACTCAAGATTATTAACCTTACCCATATACACTGATAGTTGGAAATGTATGTGCATGATGACCTTGCAGGACATTTACCCAGAAGTAAATATTCTCTCATGAATCACCATTATCTTTTATATCAAAACTTATTACAGATAAAGAACTCAACCCATCTGTTTCTTCCAAACATCTTTAAAGTGGAGCAGCTTTGTCCCAAATGTGGCATTTCTTTTCCTCCAGATTGCATCCTTAAAGGGAGAGGCCATACCTTCCCTGTCTTCTTGTCCTCCCTTCCACATACTAGAGGGAATGTGGACGTGGAATTGTGCTATATTTCAGAAAATTAATAGGGCCAACAAATTAAGAATGACGAGCAGAAGATGGAAGCAGTCTGGGTTCCCAAGACTGTGGAGCCACCTCATGAGGTCTCAATAGCCAGTGCTAGAACTGTTATGTAAGGGAGTAGTATAATTCTGTCTTGCATAAGCCACTGTTATGTTGGCTCTTATTATGTGATTCTCAATAGTACCCAGAATCAGGCACTTGTCTGTTTTTCAGGGAAGCTGAAATGGCTCAGGGAAGCTTATGCCTGGAAGAAAAGCTATCTAATTGTTTTTAATATTTATTATATTTATTTATTTACTTAGTTAGTTGTGCCGGGCCTTAGTTGTGGCCGGCAGGCTCCTTAGTTGCAGCATGTGAACTCTTACTTGTGGCACGCATGTGGGATCTAGTTCCCTGACCAGGGATCGAACCCAGGCCCCTTGCATTGGGAGCTCGGAGTCTTAACTACTGCACCACCAGGGAAGTCCCGAAAAGCCATTTAATTTTGATATGCAGCTCAGACCCTAGAGTGTCAGGGAACCTGTGGACACTCTAGGATCTGCGGCTTTGCTGATTGAAGTCCGTTCCTGTTGGGGCTCTGACTTCAATAGAACATGCAGTGAAGAGGAGGTTAAAACTGGATATAAGAAACTAGCCCTGCTGGCCAGCTGCCCCTTTCCTTCCCCATCCCCTGTCTAGGCAGGAAAATCCTTCCCAAAGTCCTCTATCATTCTTAGCCTTTTTCCCACCGCCTTGAGTTGGGCACATCCGTCCACAGAGCAGGGGAAGGGGAAGGAAGGGAAACATTGTACCACCGATGGAGATGGTGGTGGAAGACCTGGCTGCCTGCCACCCATGCATCACACTCACAAGGGAATCCTCTGGGCAGGCAGGCTCAGGGACTGAGTCCTTCCTACTGCAGGGCACACTCTGGCCCTCACCAAATAAATCTAATATTCAGATAAAGAAGTGGAGGGAGGATTTAGCAGACACTTTCCTGAAATTCAGCAGTAATAAATGAGAAAAACAGCAGCTCACTTCAGATAACCACCGCCGGAGAAGTAATTACAGCACTCCTGTCCTGAGCCAGGATGCCAGTGGCAGAGGCACCGGTCCAGGCAATTCATCAGCCTCAGATTTATGGCCTCCTCAGGAGCCACCTGCACATCCCCTCCCCTCCGGTTTGCTTGAGACGCTTTTATTTAGCTTTTGTCAAGATTATTGATCTTCTCTTCCACTTCTCGAGAGCGGAAGGTGAGCACCTCACTGAGTGGCACAATCGAATATTGATTTTTTGGAAATGATCAAGCAAAAAAATTGACCCATTCAAGTGAGCCAATTGTTTCCAACTGCCCAACATCATAGACTCCTTGTTTCCCAGGCAAATCCTTGAGCTCTTGATATCACAGTCAAGGAAAACAGAGAGCCCACTGCCTGCACAGAGAGGGATTAAAGCTTCAAATTTAACAAGGGTTGCAATCCTGTCTCCTCATCAGTAGAATGGGAAGGAGGAGAAGTCTGCATAAGTGTCTCCCAAATGCATGAACGAATGAGGTACCGAACCACGGAAAAAGGGTTGGGGACCTCCAAATCATCTTCCTACCCTCCTGTATCATTAACATCAAAGTTTTCCAGCACAGCAGAGCTGCAACAACAGAGATTACAGAAAGTCAAAATGGCGTTAACAGGTCTTCCTGCTTTCAGGCTGGGAAAAGATTGTTGTTCTGATTTTACGGATGATTCAGGCAAGGTATGGAGGTCATACAACAAAAATCTTACCAAGATCCTTAATGTCCAACAGTAACAGCCACAACCACACAGCCTCAAAAGTAATCAGGCCACAGCAGCTCCACTGCCTGACTATTGTCAGGTGCCAGCACTGTGCCAAGGGCATGGTATTGTCTCATTTAATCCTCACAACAACCCAAAGAGGTGGATGCTGTTACCTTCATTTTTCTTATGTGTTTGTCATGCCTTGGTTTCTGATTTCAAAAGAAATATATCCTTCTCTTAAAAGGTTTTATCAATAGAGATCCTCATTTCAGCTAGGAACAATAAAATAAAAATTCAATATAACTGCAATCCTGCCCAAGGGTTTTAGATTGCCTTTTGCTCAGCATCAGGGGCACAGGTAGATTATACATCATGGGTCTGTGAAGGGAACCTGAAAGTGAGGTCAACTACATGGCTGGCTGGGGGTTGGAGAACTCAAAAATGCACAGTTGCCCCTTCCCTGCCTACTCTAGGTCTAACTGGGATGTGTTTTCACAAGCTGCCTCTTAACTTCTTTTTATTATAGTTTCAAAAACCATCACCTATCATATTGCAGGGCTCCTTTTGTGGGTTCTGCACAGTGATGGTGATAATGGGGAAGCAGAGTGGCTGTTCCCCCTTCATCATAACCCCCACCCCCGCTGACTACAGTAGAGTCTTCTGGCTGCCCCATCACCCTGGGAGACCAGAGACACCTGATCATGTCTGAGCTCCTTGCTGGATTCATGGACAATGCAGAGAGTCTTGCTAAATCACCCTTACCAATAGCTTCTGAGTTCTTTCAAAGCTTCCTCTGTGAGAGTTGATAGTGTCAGTTTCCCTTTGAACAAAGGTCTTCTTCATCTTTCTTCCCCCACTGTGCCAAGCATAGTGCCCAGCACATAGCTGCAAACTGGAGAATAGCTGGTTAAATTGGAGAAAACTTGAAACAGAAATTGGACATGTATTTAAGGGTTGCATCAAAGCAGGAAAGCAAAGTGTTTATAAATCAAAATCCTTTTCTGTAGGTCCCTGGAGAGCAGAGCACTTCAAAGATGCCTTCAGCAAATCCTTTCATAAGCCACAGAATCCCTTTCTCTTGTAAATAGCCCGCACTCCTGAGGCTGGGACAAACACACACTCACACGTTAATACATATACACATATATAAATAACACACACACGTTATGAAGGTAATATATCCTTGCAGGAAAAAACAACTCAAACAGCACAGAAGAGAAAATGTAAAAGGTTAAGCCTTTCCTGATCATCTCTCCACTTCCTTTCGCCTAAGACACTCACTAAAATGTGGAGGTATCTTAGGAACTGCTTAGATGAGGATGCCTCCCTGCTCAGCCTCAAGTTATGACTTTGATCAGTTTTTTTAATTACAATGAGTGGGATATTCAGGACACACAGAAACAGAGTCTGCCTGAAGGGTTTCTCTGTCTCCCTGCTCTGTGGGAAATGCAAAGCCCCACTGCTGCTGTCTTCATCCAGAAAGGCGGGTGCTGTCAATGTCTGACTGGTTTGGGACCCCACATTGACTGAAGGCAGTCAGGTATCTTGTTGTTACCTGTGAGGAGAATGAGCTCCCCTTCAGTGGAGGCTCTGTCTGCAAGATAAAGACCCTTCTGAGGGTGCTGGGTTCTAATCCTTCTCCTGATATCAGGGCAGAACTTGTGGCCCTTGGTGATTTAGTCACAACTCTCTCACTTCATTCAAGACACCATTACAAACTTTTCATGTTTTAATAAAAACATGAAAAGTGGGAAAACTTTATTTCTAGAAAGTGTAAAGTCTGGAAAGGACCTGGCCACCATCCATCTTCTCTTCGCCCTAGGCAGGTATGTAGACTTTCCTCTGCGGAGGGTCTCAGGAGCTGCAGAACTTTGTACAAGAACCATTCGTGTTGTCCATGGCTTGGTCATTGCAGACAGAGGAGCGAGCCCTGAGCATGTTAGAAGGAGGACCCCAGGCAGAAGTGCAGCAAACACAGGGACGCTTGAACATGAATAGACCTCGCATGTTCAAGGCAAAGCAAGGCCAGTGTGGCTGGAGTGGAGGGGGCAGAGGGAGAGTAGTGGGAGTGAGGTCAGCGAGGTAGTTCTGCTGGAGGGCTCAGTAAATGTAGGGCTACGTGGTTCACTGTAAAGGCTCTGGGTTTTTCTGTGACCAATGAGACCACTGAACGTTTCTGAACAGAGGAGAAACATGATCTGATAAATCTAATAGGATCAAATAAGATCACTCTGCTGCTCTCTATGAAACACACTTTTAGAGGAAATGGGAGGAAGCAGGGAGAGTGGTTAGGAGGCTGCCGCAACAATCCAGGAGAACGTGGACAGTGGCTGGGGTGGGGAACCAAGGAGGGAGCTGTGGAGGCGATGAGAAGTGGTCAAGGGCCGGAAATGCTTCGAAGGGGAGACAGCAGGTTTGCTGATAGATGTGACTTGGGGCGTGAGAAGGTGAGAGGGGTCCAGTGTCTCTGGCCTGAAAACTGGGAGGATGGAGCTGCCTTAAGTGAAATGAGGGAGACTCTAAGAACAGCAGGTTAGAAAGTGAGAGCAAACTGAAGAATGGGATTTTGGTTTGGGACATGTGAATTTTGAGAGGCCTGTTTGTCACCCAAGTGGAGATGCTAAATAGTGGTGGATGTTCAGGGAGAAATTAGGCTGAGAGCAAATTTATGAGCCATCAGCATCTGAGCTGCATGTAAAGGTGAGGTGAGTCTTAGAAGGTTCTCAAGGGAATGAATGAGGATAAAGCAAAGAGAATGAAGAACAGAGCCCAGGGGTGGTGCAAGGTTTACGGGTGCGGGAACCAAAGGAGACTGCGGAGGAACAGACAGGGCCGTAGGTGGGAACCACGAGAGGGTTCAGAAAAGAGTGAGTAACTCTGCTAAATGCCCCTAGATCACATGTCATTGCAATCTGACCATTAACCCAGTACTGAGGTCATTGGTGACCTTGACAAGAGCAGTTGTGGTGGAGGGTGAGGGATTGAGATCTGGGATGAGTAGAAAGAGAAAAAAAGAGGAGAGAAATTGACAATAGCAAGTATGGTGACTCTTGAGGTGTTTCACTATAAAGGGAAGCAAAGGTAGCAGAAGAGGGTTAGTTTTGCTTTTCATGTTGTTTTGAGATTGGAGAAATCACTCAGTGTTGGACATTGATGGGAAGGATCCTGTGGAGAAGCAAAATTCATGATGCAGGGGAGAGAGAAGAGGGATGCTGAGTGATGTCCTTGAACAGTCAAGAGAGAAAGCAATCTTGTGCCCAATGGCCTTAGATAGCTCATGTCATCAGACCCATAAAGGATTTCCGCATGTCTCCTAGTATAAATATTCATCCTTCAAGATATTTACTTGTGCACATGAAATTTTTATGCAAAGTGGCAACATGCTGTTCATAGTTTTCATCAAAGTGTTTTTAATTCAAAAATATATGATGGGTAGCCTCATGAGCCAGTGCATAGGGACCACACTCATTTTTTAATGGCTGCTAAATATTCAATGGTGGAAATATGCTATCATTTATGTAACCAATCCATTAATGAATATTCGATTATCTCAAATTTTTGCTATTATGTTTTTACAAATGACATGGACATCCTTGCATACATAAATACACAGTCCTGACTATTTCAGAATGATTGACTTCTAGAAGTTAAATTGTTAAGACAAAGGGTATGCACATTTGAATTTTGATGGATGCTGCTCAGATGTACTCAGGTAAGGTTACCCCAATGAATATCCCACCAGCAGGATGTGAGAGAGGGAGTGTAACACCAGGGGGTTTGGTTTGAGTTTGGACTTTCCATAGCAGACTTGCTTAAAGTAATTCAGCCTGAAAATATGATATGCATGTCAGAACCAGAAGTGATAAACCACTGCCCTCTCCTCTCCATACTGCAGAAAATGTGCTGACCCCAGCTGGTCTGGGGAGCTGGAGAGGAAGAGAATTGGAACAGCAAGAGAGAAAGCAGACAAAGTGGGGAAGGAGTGCAGACCTGGGGAGCTGTTCGGTGTCCAGGACAGGGAGCCAGGCTCTAGTCGGGGTCAGCAAACCACTCCGACCCCGGGAGTGGGGTCCCGGGGAAGTGGCTCAGACTCTCTTACAACAAACGTGCGTATGCGGATCCAAACAGGTAACAAGTATGAAAATGAGATTGTAAACACCGGGGCGGAGACTGAAGGCTGCCCACTGATAGTCACCTTTGTCTCCCTTCTTACTAACACAACCCCTGTTTGGTCGGGGACAATAAATTCCCCTACTTCAAAGCCTTATATTTTCAGCCCTTGTGTGGGTTGCCGTGTGACACACTTCCCACCAATGAGATGGGAAAACATCCAGTCCCCACCCCCTGCAGGCAGTCATGTGACAGAGTTCCCACCAGACAGGAACAGAGATTGCTTGGGGCACCCTTAGAAATCTGGGAAGGGCAGGAGCTCCCACTCCCTCCCACTGAGGCCTGGGTGGGCAGATGGCATGGGCCAAGGACTCCGAGGGGAGATAGAGGAGGAGGCTGGGCCGATGGCAGCTTGGAGCTAATGGGCCTTCACCTCACTATCCTCCCAGATGCCTTGTTGGGTGAGAAAAATAACCCCATTGGCCAGGTTCCCATTACTCTCAGGAAGTCCATTCCCAACTGTAGGAGTGGCAGCGTGTGGGGTGACAAGGTACCAGACTGGGCTCCACGTGACCTGGCCCACCCCCTCTTAACTACTGACCAGCAGGGTGAGGGAGCCCAGAGGGCTGGGCCTCTCCAAACCCCGTTCCCTCATCTATAACGAGGGCAAGAGTCCTGGGGACGCCAGCCTTGCAGGGATGAAAGGAGGGTAACATGACTCAAACTCTTTGAAGGATTCTGTCCTGAGACACAGGGAGCCTAGGATCTGCTCCTAATCTCTGACTGGTGATCAACTAACCTTGGACAATCCCCAACTACTCTCTGGCCCTCAGTTCCATGTTTAAATAAAAGAGTGGTTACAGATTGCAAAGGTGACACTGTTCAAGAGGGTGAGGTTGTCAGTGTGTAAGTATTGACTTCAGGGTGGTTGATTGTCCCAGCCAGGGGCCATGAGGATGGCAGCTCAGGGCTCATGCAACCAGCAAGGCCAGTGGGGTGGTGGGAAAGCATCAGACTGGGAGCCAGGACCCCTTCTACCGAGATCGCTCTGCCTGCCTTGGAATGCCCCTCCTCTCCTAGGCCTCAGTTTGCCCCCGATAAAATGCAGGGTTTTGGCTAGATGACCACAAAGGGCTTCGTTGTCTCTCATACTCTTGGCGTTAATTTTATGCTTTTAGAGTAAAACAGGCAGGCGGGGTTGGGTGGCAGAGATTGGGGTCAGCTCTGCAATCAGGAATGTGAAGCGTAAAGAGCCATGGGATCCCAGAGAGAAGTCTCCAGCCAAGCCTAGTTGGGTACATTTACTGAAACAGCATCTGCCCACTCAGGGGAAAGTGTGGAAGGGGACAGGGAGGTGATAAGGGACCCCCTTTTCAACTTGCTCAGGGAAGGATTGGCCCAGGTCCTGGAGCGCACAGGTTGCTCTGCCTGGTTTGAGCGAGAGTGAGCTTCAACTTGCAGAGAGTTCACTGTAATTCAGAAGCAGCTCTGAGCAAACGGACGCCTGCTGGGACAACTTCTCTCTAGGAAGACCTGGGTCTTCCACTAATGTGACTTGTAACTTTGATTTAAAGTCTATTTTGACTTAAAGTCTGATATTAGTATTGCCACTCTGCTGTCTTTTGGTTTACTATTTGCATGGAATACATTGGGCTGGCCAAAAAGTTCATTCGGGCTTTTCCATAAGATGTTACAGAAGACCTCAAAAGAATTTTCTGGCCAACCCAATCTTTTTCCATCTTTTCACTTTCAACCTATTTGTGTCTTTGAATCTGAGGTGAGTCTCTTGTAGACAACATATATTGACTCATGTGTTTTTATTGATTTTTTATTTTTTTAACATCTTTATTGGAGGATAATTACTTTACAATGGTGTGTTAGTTTCTGCTGTATAACAAAATGAATCAGCTATACATATACATAAATCCCCATATCTCCTCCTTCTTGCATCTCCCTCCCACCCTCCTTATCCCATCCCTCTAGGTGGACACAAAGCACTGAGCTTATCTCCCTGTGCCATGTAGCTGCTTCCCACTAGCTATCTATTTTACACTTGGTAGTGTATATATGTCCATGCCACTCTCTCACTTCGTCCCAGCTTACAATTCCCCCTCCCTGTGTCCTCAAGTCTATTCTCTATGTCTGCGTCTTTACTCCTGTCCTGCCCCTAGGTTCTTCAGAACCTTTTTTTTTTAGATTCCGTATATATGTGTTAGCATATGGTAGTTTTTTTTTCTCTTTCTGACTTACTTCACTCTGTATGACAGTCTTAGGTCTATCCACCTTGTTACAAATAACTCAATTTCGTTTCCTTTTATGGCTGAGTAATATTCTATTGTATATATGTGCTACATCTTCTTTATCCATTCACCTGGATAAAGGATCTTTATCCATCTTCTTTATCCATTCACCTGGATCCATTCACCTGAAGTATCCATTTCATGGACACTTAGGTTGCTTCCATGTCCTGGCTATTGTAAATAGAGCTGCAATGAATATTGTGGTACATGACTTTTTTGAATTATGGTTTTCTCAAGGTATATAACCAGTAGTGGGATTGCTGGGTCATATGGTAGATCTATTTTTAGTTTTTTGAGGCACCTCTATACTGTTCTCCATAGTGGCTGTATCAGTTTACATTCCCACCACCAGTGCAAGTCCATTTTCTCCACATCCTCTCCAGCATTTATTGTTTGTAGATTTTTTGATGATGGCCATTCTGACTGGTGTGAGGTGATGCCTCATTGTAGTTTTTGTTTGTTGTTGTTGTTTTTGTGGTATGCGGGCCTCTCACTGTTGTGGCCTCTCCCGTTGCGGAGCACAGGCTCCAGATGCGCAGGCTCAGCGGCCATGGCTCACAGGCCCAGCCGCTCTGCGGCATGTGGGATCCTCCAGACTGGGGCACGAACCCGCGTCCCCTGCATTGGCAGGCAGACTCGCGACCACTGCACCACCAAGGAAGCCCCTCATTGTAGTTTTGATTTGCATTTCTCTAATGATTAGTGATGCTGAGCATCCTTTCATGTGTTTGTTGACAGTCTGTCTATCTTCTTTGGAGAAATGTCTATTTAGGTCTTCTGCCCATTTTTGGATTGGATTCTTTGGTTTTTTTATATATTGAGCTGCATGAGCTGCTTGTATATTTTGGAGATTAATCCTTTGTCGGTTGCTTCATTTGCAAATATTTTCTCCCATTCTGAGGGTTGTCTTTTCGTCTTGTTTATGGTTTCCTTTGCTGTGCAAAAGCTTTGAAGTTTCATTAGATCCCATTTGTTTATTTTTGTTTTTATTTCCATTTCTCTAGGAGGTGGGTCAAAAAGGATTTGCTCTGGTTTATATCATGAAGTGTTCTCCCTATGTTTTCCTCTGAGTTCTATAGTGTCTGGCCTTACATTTAGGTCTTTAATCCATTTTGAGCTTATTTTTGTGTGTGGTGTTAGGGAGTGTTCTAATTTCATTCTTTTACATGTAGTTGTCCAGTTTTCCCAGGACCACTTATTGAAGAGGCTGTCTGTTTTCCATTGTACATTCTTGCCTCCTTCATCAAAGATAATGTGACCATATGTGAGTGGGTTTATCTCTGGGCTTTCTATCCTGTTCCATTGATCTATATTTCTGTTTTTGTGCCAGTACCATACTGTCTTGATTATGGTAGCTTTGTAATATAGTCTGAAGTCAGGGAGGCTGATTCTCCAGCTCTGTTTTTCTTTCTCAAGATTGCTTTGGCTATTCAGGGTCTTTTGTGTTTTCACACACATTGTGAAATTTTTTGTTCTAGTTCTGTGAAAAATGCCATTGGTAGTTTAATAAATATTGCACTGAATCTGCAGATTGCTTTGGGCAGTATAGTCATTTTCACAATGTTGATTCTTCCAATCCAAGAACATGGTACATCTCTCCATCTGTTTGTATCATCTTTAATTTCTTTCATCAGTGCCTTATAGTTTTCTGTATACAGGTCTTTTGTCTCCTTAAGTAGGTTTACTCCTAGGTGTTTTATTCTTTTTGTTGCAGTGGTACATGGGAGTGTTTCCTTAATTTCTCTTTCTGGTTTTTCATCATTAGTGTATAGGAAAGCAAGAGATTTCTGTGCATTAATTTTGTATCCTGCTACTTTACCAAATTCATTGATTAGCTCTAGTAGTTTTCTGGTAGCATCTTTAGGATTCTCTTTGTATAGTATCATATCATCTGCAAACAGTGACAGCTTCACTACTTCTTTTCCACTTTGGATTCCTTTTATTTCTTTTTCTTCTCTGATTGCTGTGACTAAAACTTCCACAACTATGTTTAATAATAATTTTGAGCGTGGGCAACCTTGTCTTGTTCCTGATCTTAGTAGAAATGGTTTCAGTTTTTCACCATTGAGAACGATGTTGGCTGTGGGTTTGTCGTATAGCGCCTTTATTATGTTGAGGTAAGTTCCCTCTATGCCTACTTTCTGGAGGGTTTTTATCATGAATGGGTGTTGAATTTTGTCGAAAGCTTTTTCTGCATCTATTGAGATGATCATATGGTTCTTTGCCTTCAATTTGTTAATATGGTTTATCACATTCATTGATTTGCGTATGTTGAGGAATCCTTGCATTCCTGGGATAAACCCCACTTGATCACGGTGTATGGCCCTTTGAATGTGGTGTTGGATTCTGTTTGCTATTATTTTGTTGAGGATTTTTGCATCTATGTTCATCAGTGATACTGGCCCGTAGTTTTCTTTCTTTGTGACATCTTTGTCTGATTTTGGTATCAGGGTGATGGTGGCCTCATAGAATGAGTTTGGGAGTGTTCCTCCCTCTGCTATATTTTGAAATAGTTTGAGAAGGATAGGTGTTAGCTCTTCTCTAAATGTTTGATAGAATTCACCTGTGAAGCCATCTGGTCCTAGGCTTTTGTTTGTTGGAAAAATTTTAATCACAGTCTCAATTTCAGTGCTTGTGATTGGCCTGTTTATATTTTCTATTTCTTCCTGGTTCAGTCTCAGAAGGTTGTGTTTTTCTAAGAATTTGTCCATTTCTTCCAGGTTGTCCATTTTATTGGCATATAGTTGCTTGTAGTAATCTCTCATGATCCTTTGTATTTCTGCAGTGTCAGTTGGTACTTCTCCTTTTTTATTTCTAATTCTGTTAAGCTGAGTTTTCTCCCTTTTTTTCTTGATGAGTCTGGCTAATGGTTTATCAATTTTTTTACCTTCTCAAAGAACCAACTTTTGGTTTTATTGATCTTTGCTATTGTTTCCTTTATTTCTTTTTTGTTTATTTCTGATCTGATCTTTATGATTTCTTTCCTTCTGCTAACTTTGGGGTTTTTTTGTTCTTCTCTCTCTAATTGCTTTAGGTATAAGACTAGGTTGTTTATTAGAGATGTTTCTTGTTTCTTGAGGTAGGATTGTACTGCTATAAACTTCCCTCTTAGAACTGCTTTTGCTGCATCCCATAGGTTTTGGGTTGTCGTGTTTTCATTGTCATTTGTGTGTGGGTATTTTTTGATTTCTTCTTTGATTTCTTCAATGATCTCTTGGCTATTTAGTAGTGTATTGTTTAGCATCCAAGTGTTTGTATTTTTTAAAGATTTTTTCCTGTAATTGATATCTAGTCTCATAGCGTTGTGGTCAGAAAAGATACTTGATATGATTTCAATTTTCTTAAATTTACCATGGCTTGATTTGTAACCCAAGATATGGTCTATCCTGGAGAATGATCCATGAGCACTTGAGAAGAAAGTGTAATCTGTTGTTTTTGGATGGAATGTCCTATAAATATCAATTAAGTTTATCCTGTTTAATGTATCATTTAAAGCTTGTGTTTCCTTATTTATTATCATTTTGGATGATCTGTCCATTGGTGAAAGTGAGGTGTTAAAGTCCCCTAGTATTATTGTGTTACTGTCAATTTTCCCTTTTATGGCTGTTATCATTTGCCTTATGTATTGTGGTGCTCCTATGTTGGCTGCATAAATATTTACAATTGTTATATCTTCTTCTTGGATTGATCCCTTGATCATTATGTAGTGTCCTTCTTTGTCTCTTGTAATAATCTTTATCTTAAAGTCTATTTTGTCTGAAATGAGAATGCTACTCCAGCTATCTTTTGATTTCCATTTGCATGGAATATCTTTTTCCAACCCGTCACTTTCAGTCTGTATGTGTCTCTAGGTCTGAAGTGGGTCTCTTGTAGGCAACATATATATGGGTCTTGTTTCTGTATCCATTCAGCCAGTCTATGTCTTTTGGTGGGAGCATTTAATCCATTTACATTTAAGGTAGTTATCAATATGTATGTTCCTATTACCATTTTCTTAATTGTTTTGGGTTTGTTATTGTAAGTCTTTTCCTTCTCTTGTGTTTCCTGCCTAGAGAAGTTCCTTTAGCATTTGTTGTAGAGCTAGTTTGGTGGTGCTGAATTCTCTTAGATTTTGCTATTCTGTAAAGGTTTTAATTTCTCCATCAAATCTGAATGAGATCCTTGCTGGGTAGAGTAATATTGGCTGTAGGTTTTTCCCTTTCATCACTTTAACTATATCCTGCCAGCTCCTTCTGGCTTGCAGAGTTTCTGCTGGATGATCAGCTGTTAACCTTATGGCGAATCCCTTGTATTTTATTTGTTGCTTTTCCCTTGCTGCTTTTAATATTTTTTCTTTGTATTTAATTTTTGATAGTTTGATTAATATGTGTCTTGGTGTGTTTCTCCTTGGATTTATCCTGTACGGAACTCTCTGTGCTTCCTGGACTTGATCGACTATTTCCTTACCCATATTGAGGAAGTTTTCAACTATAATCTCTTCAAATCTTTTCTCGTTCCCTTTCTTTTTCTCTTCTTCTTCTGACACCCCTATAATTTGAATGTTGGTGTGTTTAATGTTGACCTATTGATTCCTTCTAGAGAATTTTTAATTTCATTTATTCTGTTGTTCATCATTGTTTGTTTGCTCTTTAGTTTTTCTAGGTCCTTGTTAAATGTTTCTTGTATTTTCTCCATTCTATTTCCAAGATTTTGGATCATATTTACTATCATTACTCTGAATTCTTTTTCAGGTAGACTGCTTATTTCCTCTTCATTTGTTTGGTCTGGTGGGGTTTTACCTTGCTCCTTCATCTGCTGTGTATTTTTCTGTCTTCTAATTTTTCTTATCTTACTGTGTTTGGGGTCTCTGTTTCACAGGCTGCAGGTCATAGTTCCCATTGTTTTTGGTGTCTGTTCCCGTTGGGTAAGGTTGGTTCAGTGGGTTGTGTAGGCTTCCTGGTGGAGGGGATTGGTGCATGTGCTCTGGTGGATGAGGCTGGATCTTGTCTTTCTGGCACACAAGACCATGTCCGGTGGTGTGTTTTTGGGTGTCTGTGAACTTATTATGATTTTAGGCAGCCTCTCTGCTAATGGGTGGGTTTGTGTTCCTGTCTTGCTAGTTGTTTGGCATAGGGTGTCCAGCACTGAGTCTTGCTAGTCGTTGAGCAGAACTGGGTCTTAGCATTGAGATAGAGATCTCTGGGAGAGCTTTCGCTGTTTGATATTATGTGGAGCTGGAAGGTCTCTGGTGGACCAGTGTCCTGAACATGGCTCTCCCACCTCAGAGGCTCAGGCCTGACACCTGGCCAGAGAACCAAGACCCTGTCAACCACATGGCTCAGAAGAAAAGGAGAAAAAAAAGAAAGAAAGAAAGAAAGAAAAATAAATAAATAAATAAAATAAAGATATTAAAATATAAAAAAATATTAAAAATAGAAAAAATTAAAAAAGAAAGAGAGAAAGAAAGAAGACGGCAACCAAAGCAAAAAAAAAAAATTCACCAATCCACAAGCACTATAAACTATCCAAAAAAAAAAAAAAGAAAAAAGGACAGTCAGACCCCTAAGACAAATGGCAAAAGCAAAGTTATATAGACAAAATCACACAGAAAAGCATACACATACATACTCAGAAAAAGAGGAAAAGGAAAAAAAGTATATATATATATATTAAAAAAAATTTAAGAAGGAAGAGAGCAACCAAATCAATAAACAAATCTACCAATGATAATAACCTCTAAATACTAAACTAAGATAAGCATAAAACCAGAAACAGATGCAGGAAGCAAACCCCAAGTCTACAGTTGCTGCCAAAGTCCACTACCTCAATTTGGGGATGATTTGTTGTCTATTCAGGTATTCCACAGATGCAGCATACATCAACTTGAGTGTAGAGATTTAATCCACTGCTCCTGAGGCTGCTGGAAGAAATTTCCCTTTGTCTTCTTTGTTCACACAGCTCCTGGGGTTCAGCTTTGGATTTGGCCCCACCTCTGCATGTAGGCTGCCTGAGGGAGTCTGTTCCCTACCCAGACAGGACGGGGTTAAAGGAGCGGCTGACTAGGGGGCTCTGGCTCACTCAGGCAGGGGAGGGAGGGGTACAGAATGTGGGATGAGCCTGCGGCAGCAGAGACCACTGTGACGTTGCACCAGCCTGAGGCGCACTGTGTGTTCTCCCGGGGAAGTTGTTCCTGGATCCCGGGACCCTGGCAGTGGCGGGCTGCACAGGCTCCCTGGAGTGGTGGTGTGTATAGTGACCTGTGCTTGCACACAGGCTTCTTGGTGTCTATAGCAGCAGCCTTAGTATTTCATAGCCGTCTCTGGCGTCTGCACTGATAGCCATGACTCACGCCGGTCTCTGGAGCTCATTTAGGCGGTGCTCTGAATCCCCTTTCCTTGTGCACCCTGAAACAATGGTCTCTTGCCTCTTAGGCAGTTCCAGACATTTTCCTGGACTCCCTCCCAGCTAGCTGTGGTGCACCAGCCCCCTTCAGGCTGTGTTCACGCAGCCAACCCCAGTCCTCTCCCTGGGATCTGAACTCCGAAGCCTGAGCCTCAGCTCCCAGCCCCCACCTGCCCCGGCAGACAAGCCTCTCAGGCTGGTGAGTGCTGGTCAGCACTGATCCTCTGTGCGATAATCTCTCTGCTTCGCTCTCTGCACCACTGTTGCTGCGCTCTCCTCTGTGGCTCCGAAGCTTCCCTCCCACCCACCCCCTGTCTCCACCAGTAAAAGGGCTTCCTAGTGTGTGGAAACTTTTCCTCCTTCACAGCTCCCTCCCAGAGGTGCAGGTCCCATCCCTATTCTTTTGTCTCTGTTTTTCCTTTTTTCTTTTTCCCTACCCAGGTATGTGGGGAGTTTCTTGCTTTTGGGGAAGTCTGAGGTCTTCTGCCAGCATTCAGTAGGTGTTCTGTAGGAGTTGTTCCACATGTAGATGTAGTTTTGATGTATTTGTGGGGAGGAAGGTAATCTCCACGTCTTACTCCTCTGCCATCTTGAAGGCACCCCCCAGCTCATGTGTTTTTATCCATTCTGCCAGCCTCTGTCTTTTGAGTGGGATGTTTAATCCATTTACATTTAAAGTAATAACTGATAAGAAGGGACTTAATTCTATCATTTGCTGTTTATATTCTGTATGCCTTACCCTTATTGTCTCTCATTTCCTGCATTGATATATTCTTTTATGTAGAGTTGATTCTTTTTTGTAGCAGAACATTTTAATTCTTCTCATTTCCTTTTGTGTATATTCTATAGCTATATTTTTGTGGTTACCATGGGGACTACAGTTAACATCCTAAGGTTATAATACTCTAATTTGAATTTATACCAGCTTAACTTCAATAACATACAAAACCCTGCTCCTTACAGCACTATACCCACCACCTTTCAGTTACTGATGTCACAAAATTATATCTTTATATGTTGTGTCCAAAAACATAAACTAATAATTTTTAATACATTAGTCTCCTGAATTGTGCAAAAAAGCAGAGCTACAAACCAAAGTTACAATCATACTCCCATAGTGTGTGTGTTGGTTCGCTTGATGGTGTCTCATGGATCCCTTAGGCTCTGTTCACTTTTTAAAAAATCTTTTCTCCTTCTGTTTCTTAGACTCCATAATTCCCATTGTCCTATTTTCAGATTCACTGATTCTTTCTTATACCTGCTCAAATTTGCTTTCAAATCCCTCCAGTGAATTTTTCATTTCAGCTATATTTTTCTGCTCCAGAATTTCCTTTTATGTTTCCTACTTCTTTATTGATATTTCCATTTTTCATATATTGTTTTCTTGACATTCTCCACAACTGCCTTTAGTTCTTTGACCATCTTTAAGACAGTTGTTTAAAGGTCTTTGTCTAGTAAATCTGCCATCTGGTCTTTCTCAAGAATAGTTTCTATTTTTTTTTTCCTTTGAATGGGCCATATTTTTCTGTTTTTTAGAATGCTTTGTGATTTTTGTTGGTGTTGAAAACCAGACATTTGGATCTTATAGTATGGTAACTCTAAAAATCAGATTCTGTTCCCCCTTCTTTTCCATCATTTACTGATGTATTTGTTTGGTGGTTGGTTGGTTGATTTTTGTAGGCTGTCTCTGTGCCAGGGGCCAGCCTGAGGTGTAAACTTAAGGTCTTCTCAGGCTTTGTCTGAGCCTTCCCCTGCATATGTGCAGTGGCTTTCTAAATTCCTCTGTTTATGCATTGCTTTTGAGTGTCCTCATCCTTAACTGTCTGGCTCTTTAAAGGGGAAAAGAGAAAAATTAAGGAGGAAAATGCACCAGCCCTTTAAGTCCCCTGGAAGTCACTATAGCTGAAGAGGAAGGGCTTGAAACAATGGCTGCTCATCTCCATGTCTGCACCTCCACAGTCAGAAGCAGCAATTAGTGCTCAGGGCACAGACCCCGATATTTGGAGGACAGGGTCCTGTTACCCATACTGGCTCCCTAAAGCTGTGTCCAAGCTACTTCAAGAACACTTGCACTGCTGCCTGATGTTGAGCCAGGGAGTGGGGGAAGGGTAGATGCTACCAAGCTAAGAGCTAAAATTAACCATAATTAACAACAACTTATCTGCCAAGACTTCTCCTGGGAGAATTTGCAAGCCTTCTAAAAGTCTCCAGACTTCCAAAATAGTTAGATTAGGCAGATTCTTCCAGTACAATTTTTGTCCAGGTGGGGAGATGGGTCCCTACTTCTTCCTACTCTGACATCTTCCCCTGAGCTGTGTGACCTTGAGACAGTCACTTAAGCCCTCTGGATCTCTGTTGCATTGCCTGTGAAAGTAAGGGGGTTGGATCAAGGATTTCAAAGATTCTTCCAACTCTAAAAGCCTAGGATTCTATACCTTGGATGATAGTAGCTCCAGTATCATTGGGCCACTGGGAAAATGAGATAAGATCAGCCATAATGTATAACTATTTGGTTTTTTTCTTCTTTATTTTGTTTCTGTTTCTGTTTTCTTTTATTTCCCTCCACCCCAAACTCATTGGAGGAAATATGTGGGGTTTTATGACCTAGCTCTTTTAATGACAAAGCTGTATCCCTCCTCACTTTCAGCCCCTGTGGCTTGGGTGGGGTTAACCTCACTCATGGGATGGACAACCTTGATTGGCCTAAGCCAGTCAGCACATTCTAACCTTCTGTGCTTTCTGATGGTACAGAGGTTGAGCTGTGTCTCTTAGAGCCAAGGATCCAAGACTTTGAATCAGCTGTGAGGAAGACAATTTCTCTCTACTGGACTTCAGTCAGGATGGAAAACATCCTGCTACCATGAAGAGGAGCCTGACGATTGTCTTGCGTGGGAGAGAGACTCTAAAAGATGACAAAAGAAGAAACAGGTCCTGGGGGTATCATTTGAGCCCCTGAGTCAAGGTGCTCCTGAAGGATACTCTGTCTCTGAGTTCTGTGTTTGTATAACCTGATAAAACCCTGCTGAGCTCAAGCCAGGTTTAAGCACTGAGGTTCCTGTCACAGGAAATGAAAGAGACTAATGGCTGCCTCCTCTCCAGCATCTAAGTCTCCAAGCTGAGACCAGCACAAAACTTTGCTGTGTCAACCTCTCCCCCAGGGGTGTGAGTCAGGTTCATCTCCCGCTGCCCCTTCTCCCCGTTTTCTTCCCTCCCAAGGAGGAAGCTGCAGAAACCACCCTGTAATGGCATCTCCAAGGGCGAGGGCACATTATCCCCAGACTCTAATGAACCGAGCAGCCCCGTCACTGCCAGACCCACTTCACGCCATGATTGTGAGGGCTGCTGACTCAGTGTAATTCATTTAAGGTTCTTTGATGGTGCTGACTTGCCTTCCTCTGGCAGAGGCAGAATTGATCTGGGGAGCCATTGGTCAGACTTGAGGCAGAGGATTGGGATGTGAGTGTAGGAAGAGGGTATCATACAGAATGAAAGATAGTCAAGGTTTGACCCTCTGAACTGAGAGAAGTTTTAGAAATCCCCCAGCTAATGCCTCTCATTCTACAGATTTGCATACACAAGCCCAGAGAAGGCAAGTGACTTGTTCAGGTTCACACAGTGATTCAGAGCAGAGTCAGGCCCAGAATCCAATATCCTGACTTCACCTATACCAGTATGCTCCCCAAAGGTCAGTTCTGTCCTGCCCAGACTCCACCATCCCTTTCTCTTTCTCTCCCCTGTGATTCCCTGTAGAGTCAGTCCTAGGCAGCACCCTCACAGCACCTCTTGAACTGTCTCTGAGACATGACCTCACTGAGCACTTCCAGTTACTCCCGAGCCCTCTGCACTCTTTCTTCACAGCAGCTCCTGCAACAGTGAATGCCCCAGGGGTCTGACAGAGCACTGAGAACAGCCCAGGGTCTGGGGTGTCTTCTGAGCTGAGCTCTGAGCTCAGGCATTGCCCCTTTTCTCAGATCTTATAGATGCCCTCTTCACCCTGAGTCAGGATCTCCCCTCACCACCAGGTCCCGGCCGCCATGGTGGGTGGAGCTCCGTATGTCTGTTTTGTTGCTGAAATGTCTGGACTGACCTTTCTGGCCATCTCTCACCTGCCCCTAGTCTCTAAATTCTGAATCTTGTTTCCCACCATCCCCTCTGGCTGGACCTTCCTGTTGGCCTTGGTTGGAGAACCTTGTTCAGATCCTTACTGCTCCATGTCCAGTCAACCTCTATGTGGACACACCCTCCTGCTGCCCAGTGGTGCCCAGAGCCTCCTCAGACAATCAGTGATGGGACAGGTGAGGGCTGGAAGCCAGGGCTCCCCTTCACCACCCCCACCGGACTCAATAAGCCATCTAGGCACCTGCCTGCCCTCAAGACACCCTGAAGGGGTTACACATACATCCCTTCCCTCCCAGTCTGCAGAGATGTGGTTTTCAGTAACTTCCAGGTATAATTCACACTGCAGTTCTCCTTCCTAAATCCTTTTTGGCCACTGTTTACCAAGAATCCTCCTATGGATCCTGCTGAGTAAATGTCAGAGCTCAGAGATTGTCTCCTGGAACCAGAGGCCAGGACCATGTGGCCAGCAGACGCCCAGCCATGCTCCCTAAAGGACCTTGTTTAACCACAGTCACTGGGGCACTGCATCTGCAGGAGGCCTGCCCCACTTTGGACTTTGCAACAATCACAAGAGGGCTTGTTATCAAAACTGATTCATGGAGGTTGAAAGGCTTCTGATGAAGATCTCAGCTGTGGGACTACTGGACTCAGGTAAATATGTTCACAATCAGATAGCTATTTGGGTAAAAAGCAATGTGGTCATGAAATGTTAATTCAGCTCTTGTTTGTGTTGAATAATTGAGTGTGGGATCGGAGCCTATGGACTGCCAGGCCTGGATTCAGACATTGTGGGAAATGGTCTAACTGTGGCCCAGCTGGTGAAAGAGAAGTTCACTGGGGTACCATGGGCTAGAAATGGCCCACAGCCAGTGGGCCAAAACTACTAAATAGGAAGCTACCCACAAGAAGGTAAGAGTCTGGGGTCATTCTCACATCGCTGGCAGTCATGCCATAGGAGTAAGGATAAAAGAAAACCAGAAATTGCAGGAGAAATCTCATCCTTTTTTTTCCCCATCCTTTTTTGTATTATACTAAAATACACATAAAATTTAGCATCTTAACCATTTTAAGTGTACAGTTCAGTGGCATTAAATACATTCATAATGTTGTGTAACCATTACCACCATGCATCTCCATAACTCTTTTCATCTTGTAAAATGGATACCCATTAAACATTAACTCCCCTTTACCTCCTTCTTCCCAACCCGGGCAACCACCATTCTACTTTCTGGCTCTATGACTTTGACTAATATAAGTATCTCATATAAGTATAATCATATTTGTATTTTCATGGCTGATTTACTGCACTTAGCATAATGTCCTTAAGGTTCAGCCCTGTTGGAGCATATGTCATAATTTGCTTCCCCTTTAAGGTATATTCCATTGTATGTATACACCACATTTTGCTTATCTTTTCATCCGTTGATGGACACTTGGGTTGCTTCCACCTTTTGGCTATTGTGAATAATGCTGCTCTGAACATGAGTGCATAAATATCTCTTTGAGGCCCTGCTTTCAAATTCTGCTGGGTATATACAAAGAAGTATATACCCATAGAAGTAGATACTATTTGATCCTGCAATTGCTGGATCATATGATAATTCTATTTTTAATTTTCTGAAGAATCATCACATTGTTTGCTGTAGCAACTGCACCATTTTACATCCTCATAAGAAGTGCACAAGAGTTCCAATATTTCCACATCCTCACCAACACTTGTTATTTTCTCTTTTTTAAAAAAAAAATAGCCATCCAAATGGGTGTGAGGTGGTATCTCATTGTAGTTTTGATTTGCATTTTCCCATTGATCAGTGATTTTGAGCATCTTTTCATGTGTTTATTAGCCATTTGTATATATACCTTGGAGAAATATCTATTCAAGCCCTTTGCTCATTTTTGAATTGGGTTGTTTCTTTTTTGTTGTTGTTTATGAGTTTTAGGAGTTCTCTGTATATCCTGGATATTAATTCCTTATCAGATATATAATTTGCAAAAATTGTCCCATTTTGTAGATTGTCTTTTTATTCTGTTGATATTATCATTTGATAAACACTTTCTTTTAATTTTTATGAAGTCCAATTTGTCTGCCTTTCCTTTTGTTGCCTGTGCCTTTGGTGTCATATCCAATAAATTCTTGCCAAATCCAGTGTAATGAAGCTTTTGCCCCATGTGTTCTTCTAAGAGTCTTATAGTTTTAGGTCTTACACTTTGGTCTTTGATCGATTTTGAGTTAATTTCTGTATATGATGTGAGGTAAGGGTCCAGCTTCATTCTTGAGCATGCATTGATAGATATCTAGTTTTCCCTGCAATATTTGTTGAAAAAAAACTCTCCTTTCCCATTGAATGGTCTTGGTACCCTTGTCAAAAATCATTTGACTATATATGCAAGGGATTATTTTGGGGCTGTCTGTTCTATTCTTTTGATCTATATCTGTCTTTATTCCAGTACCAAACTATTTTTAATTACTGTAAGTTTGTAGTAAGTTTTGAAATAAAGAAGTGTGATTCCTCCAGTTTTGTTCTTCCTTTTCAAGATTGTTTTGCCTATTTGGGGTTCCTTGAAATTCCATATGAATTTTAGAATGGGTTTTTCTATTTCTGCAAAAAAGTCATTGGGATTTTGATGGGGATTGCATTGAATCTGTGGATCACTTTGGGTAGTGATCACTGACATCTTAACAACATTAAAGTCTTCCATTCCGTGAAAAAGGGATGTGGTTCCACTTTTGTTTTCTTTAATCTCTATCAACAGTAATGTTTTATGGTTTTCGTTATACAAGTTTTTAACCTCCCTGGTTAATTTATCCCAAGTATTTTATTCTTTTTGATGCTATTGTAAATGGAATTGTTTCTGTAATTTCCTTTTCAGATTGTTCATCGTTATGTAAAGAAATGCAACTGATTTTTATGTTTACTTTGTATCCTGCTACTTTGCTATGTTTATTAGCTCTAACATTTTTTGTGTGTGGAATCTTTAGGGTTTTCTACATATAAGATCATGTCATCTACAGAGATTATTTTACTTTTTCCTTTCCAATTTAGGCACTTTTTATTTCTTTTTCCTGACTAATTGCTCTGGCTAGAACTTCCAGTACCATGTTTAATAGAAGTGGCAGAAATGGGCATGCTTGTCTTCTTCCTGATCTTAGAGTAAAAGCTTTCAGTCTTTCACTACTGAGTGTTGTTTGCTGTGGAGTTTTCATAAGTGGTTTTTATTATGCGGAGGTAGTTTCCTTGGGTTCCTAGTTTATTGGAATTTTTTTATCATGAGATGGTGTTAAATGTTGTCAAATGTTTTTTCTACATCAATTCCGATAATCATTTTTCCTTCATTCTTTTAATGTGGTGTGTTACATTGATCAATTTTCATATACTGAACTATTCTTGCATTCCAGGAATAAATCCCACTTGGTCATGGTGTATAATCCTTTTAGTATGCTCCTGAATTTGGTTTGCTAGTACTTTGATGAGGACTTCTGCATCAATGTTCATTAAGGATGTTGGTCTGTAGTTTTCTTTTCTTGCAGTGTCTGTCTTGTTTTGGTATTAAAGTGATGCTGGCCTCACAGAATGATTTAGAAAGTGCTCCATCCTCTTCAATTTTTTTGAAAAGTTTAAATAGATTGGTATTAGTTTTTCTTTCAGTGTTTGGTAGAAATCAGTGAAGCCATAAGGTCCAGGCCACTTATTTTACAGGAGATTTTTTATTACTGTTTTAATAGTAAAATATTAAATAGTTTACTAGTTATAGGTCTCTTCACATTTTCTATTTCTTCGTGATTTAGCCTTTGTAGGTTTTGTGCTTCTAGATATCTGTTCATTTCATATAGATTATCCAATTGGTTGGCATACCATAGTTCATAATACTCTCTTGCAATCCTTTTTATTTCTGAAGAATCAGTAGTAATGTCACCATTTTCATTTTTTGTTTTTAGTAATTTGAGTACTCTCTCTTCTTTTCATAGTCTATCTAGCTAAAAGTTTGTCAGTTGATCTTTTCAGAGAACAAAGTCTTGATCTTATTGATGTTCTCTATTGTTTTTCTATTCTCTATTTCATTGATCTCTGCTCTAATCTTTAGTGTTTTCTTCATTCTTCTAGCTTGGGTTTAGTTTGTTCTTCTTTTTCTAGTTTCTCAAGTTGTAAAGTTAGGTTTTTTGATCTGAGATCTTTCTTATTTTTTAATTCAAGTATTTATAGTTATAAATTCCCTCCTTAGCAATACTTTCACTGCACCTCATAAACTTTGGTACCTTGTATTTTCATTTTCTTTCATCTTGAAGTATTTTCTAATTCCCCCTGTCATTTCGTCTTTGATCCATTGTCTGTTTAAGAGTGTAGTGTTTAATTTCCACAAATTTGTGACTGTTCCAGTTTTACTTTTATTATTGTTTTCTAAATTCATCCAGTTATGGTCAGTGAAGATACTTTCTATGATATCTGTCTTTTTAAAATCTATTGAGATTTTGGTCTAACGTATGGTCTCTCCTGGAAAATATCCATGTGTACCTGAGAAGAATGTGTGTGCTGTTGTTGGGTAGGGTGCCCTGCATATGTTTGCTAGATCTAGTTGGTTTATTGTGTTATTTAAGTCCCCTATTTCTTTACTTATCCTCTGGTTGTCCTATCCACTATTGAGAGTGGGGTATTAAAGTCTCCAACTATTACTGTAGAACTATTGCTCTCCTTAATTCTGTCAGTTTTTGTTTCATATATTTTGATAATCTGTCATTAGATACATAAATGTTTATAACCGTTATACATTCTGGCTATATGAAACTTTTATTAATATATGATGTCCTTCTTTGTCTCTTGTAATCATTTTTGATTTAAAGTTCATTTTGTCTGATATAAGGATAGCCACTTTTACTCTCTTTTGATTACTATTTGCATGGAATATCTTTTTCCATCCTCTCTCAATCCATCCTCTTTCATAGCCCGCAGTTTCTCCCCAGCACCCCCTACTGACAAGGTCTAACACTGTATCATCTGGTAAAGGAGAAATGTTTAAAAGGGTCCTGCTTCAGTATCACAATGCAGGGCAAAAAAAAAAGAGTGAAATTTGAGCTAAGAGGCAATAAAATGACAATGGACACAGTCCCCTAATTTTTAGAGCATCTTTAACAAAGCATTTTTTCTAAAGATGTTGAGCTCTGGAAGGGGGCACAGTTCCAAGGCCTCATCTGATGCCAGAATCCACTCAATAAAAATAAAATGTTGATAGTAAAAAACTCAGCTCCCAGGCAGGCATTGTGTGTAATGTATTACATACACCATTTGAATCCTCACAATAATCTGCATTATTTTTTCCATTTTGCGAATGAGGGAACTGTGGGTGAGAGAGGTAAAATGGTTTGTCCTGAAAAAACACAACCACTGTCATTCAAATTCAGGTCATCCTGAAAATATGACAAGCAGTATCTAATTACTACTTGCACACCTGTAAAGATGGAGAGCGTATCACCTCTTGAGGTAGCCCAACTGTCTCTGGACATTTCTGAATGTTGAAAATCTTTTCCTTTAGCCCACATTGAGGACATGTAGTCTCTCTTCCACGTGGCAGCCTTTTTTATATTTGGAGATATTTCTTTTGTCTGTATATGATTTTTCTCTCCCCAGGTTCAACAGCCCTGCTTCCTTCAGCATTCTGCATCATGCTGCTCTGACCAGGCTCAGGTATTCACTCTCATTTCTATATTGTCATGCAAAAATGAATGCAGTTCCCCAGAGATGGTCTCCCAGAGCAGGACCCCATTGCCTGCCTCTGCCTGTCCCAAAGATCTAGCAACGCAAGTCAGATCATTTCTATGAGCTTTGGTTTTCCTCTTCTATAATTCTGGGACAAAAAAATATGTCTAATAAACCCAATTGCTAATTGGGTTTCTTTGGGGATTCCACAAAATAACGCATAAGAAAGTGCCTAGCACAATATTTGACTTAATAAAGATTTGAAGAAACTAGTCCATTGATATGGAGAAAACCTGAGAATTATTCCCAGTCCTACTGTGGCAGAGCAGGAACTAGAATCCAGCTTTTCTGATACTTATGCCTGACCTCTCCTCACATTTTAGAGGCAAAATCAAGCTTCTCTCCTCTTGGAATAAACAGTGAATCACATCATATGAATATGGCCACATGCCATTTCTCAAGCGTCAAATATACCAGAATTAATCAGGGCAATAGTCATACAGACAGCCATGGTGTCAGGATCAGCCCCTTTCTCTCTGTTTTTTTTTTTTTTCTCCTCTCCCACGTTCTCTCTTTGATGATTCCACATCCTACAATAATTGAGCACATTTGCGGAGAGTGCCTAATGGCTGGTGGGGTCCCTCTGAGGACTACTGTGTATTCCCTACAATGACATTCATTAGTCTGGCTGACATCAATACTGTTCTCAGGTTAATATGTTTAATTTAATGAGGCATTTATTTTCAGTTGGAAAAGTCCTGAAGAAGCATGTTTTCTCCTGATGAGTTCAGCTCATAAAAACATTAAAGCTGGCCTTGAAATAGTTGATTAAGAAAATGAATCTAACCAACTTTTTCTTCATCAGATATAGGCTGCACTTAAATTGAGTCATGTTAAGTTGCCCAATTCTTAGGGGAAGAAACAGGAAGAGAATCCTCACTTGGCTCTGTGATTTGTCCTCCATTTGCTTTTTTGTTTCCCTCCCCTCTGACCCCCCAACACTCCAAGATCCAAGGGTATGAAGAGGCCAAGGACAAGTGTGTGATGAGGGGTTGCAATTGAGCAGCCTGAGTACCCAGAACAGACAGAGAAGCTCTCATGTAGTGGCAGAGGCCACAAAGATGTGTTCACGTAGCAGGGAGTCAAGCTGGCCTGCCCCTGTCATCTAACAGTTTTCTGGGGTCTACTGTTACAGCACCAGCATCCTACACCTGGTGGGCACTCGTGGATATTTGTTGAATGAGTGAAGGAGATGCTCCACAGATGGTGACTCTTATTATTATTCACAGAATCACATGATCTCAAAAGGGAAAGATGCCAGATGTCCCAAACATATCTAGCCAGTGAGCCAGTGTTCATAACCCCTGGCCCTAGAGCCAAAGATGACCAAAGGGCCAATTTTCTTTGATGATTTAACCAGTAGCCACTCTCACATCACTCTCTCCTTGGGCACTTAAAACCACCACCAGCTGTTAGAGATGCCAGCCAGCATGCACTTTTTTCCCTGGAATGAGCTTCCAGGCCATGCCAATTCAGTGCCTACCTCTGCCTGAAAGGCAGAGAAGATAGAGGAACTTGTCACTCTTTTCACTCTTATTCTGCCTGCTCATAACCAGAATTCCCTCTGAGGGCAAGTTCAACCCTGAATGGAAACAATGGCATATCTGTGGAGCTGATGGCGGGGGTGTCTGCAATGGAGTGTAGGCTTTACAGGAAGACAGGGCAGATTTCACATCTCATTCTACCACTTTCCAACTGCATTAGTTTTCTATTGCTGCATAACAAATTACCACAAACTTAGGAGCTTAAAACAATAGCTATTTATTACCTCTCAATTTCTTAGGTCAAAAGTCTGGGCACAGCTTAGACAGCTTTTCTGCTCAGGGTCTCACAAGGCTGAAATCAAGGTGTCCTCCAGGCCTTGTTCTCATTTCTAGGATCAACTAGAGAAGCATCTTCTCCCAAGTTTCTTCAGGTTATTGGCAGAATTAATTTCCTTGTGGCTGTAAAATGCCTGGCAGCTTCCTTCTTTAAAACCAGCAATGAATAGAGAGGACTTCTACGGCATCAGTGTCTGACCTATATACCTTCTTTAAAAGGACTCACCTTGGGCTTCCCTGGTCGCACAGTGGTTGAGAGTCCACCTGCCGATGCAAGGGACACGGGTTCGTGCCCCGGTCCAGGAGGATCCCACATACCGCGGAGTGGCTGGGCCCGTGAGCCATGGCCGCTGAGCCTGTGCGTCCGGAGCCTGTGCTCCGCAACGGGAAAGGCCACAGCAGTGAGAGCCCCGCGTACCGCAAAAAAAAAAACAAACAAAAAAAACAGGACTCACCTTATTAGGCCTGGCCCACACAGTTAAACCTCCCCAATGAACTTAAAGTCATCTGATTAGGGACCTTAACTACATCTGCAAAATCCCTTAATATCCCAAAATAACCTTTACTATATTCTATAGGTAAAGCAAGTTACACAGCATGTCCACACACAAGGAGAAAGAATTATACAAGAGTATGGGTCATTGGGGTTCATCTGAGAATTCTGCCTACTACACCACTTGAAAGGAAATGGGTAAGTCTCTTTACCCCTGAGGTTTCATATCCCTAGTTGTAAATGGCAACAACATTGCTTTATTTAGGATTTGTAAAATAATTAAATGACATCACATATATAAATGGGTAGCACAGAGAGCACTCAGGAACAGTGTATTAAATTGAACTGAAAGATAGAAGAAGTGATATCACTAGGAACATCTGGAATTTTACCTTCTACTCTCCTCAAATCTATCTTCTCTAGTTGATTCTAGCCCGTTATCTGAGTCTGTCTGATTCCAAACTGGGTCTTAACTCGGGAATTCTCCTGCCTTCCTGTCTCAGCTCCCCCATCCTGTCTCAGTTCTCACATTCCTGGTGGTTTATACTACTGGCTATATCTGCTGCATCAGGGTCCTGACACTCAACCTATATGGGATCTTGTGTAATAACCCCATCCTGGCTCCTGAGTGCTCCTTTTTACCGAATTTATCCAGCACCTACTAAGTGAGTACCTCTGACAGTTCTCTCTGCCACACTGGAAAGCCAGTCTGATTATTTATTCCCACGTTCTTCAAATGGAGATATCATAGCTAAAGGGAGGCAAATTAGCTTTGGTATCTTTGTTTCTGCACCACGTCTAACATAGTATGGATATGGCCTCCAACTCTCAGCAGGAAGGACCAAATTCATCAGACCACCAACTGTCACTTAGAGAGTCCTGTAGATCTTTGTGCTGCTGTCCTGTCTTCCAAGGTGCCTGCCATCTGTGGTTTCCAAGACTTTGGGAGGAACAACAGTGTGAGACACTGGAGCGGGTAGCAGGAAGATTGATTCTAGCAGGGAGGGAGGGATTTTCCAAAGCCAATTGTGTCCTCTTCCCCTTGGCCTTAAATACCCTGGGGTAGGGCATGCCCCTGGGTCTTCAGCACCTTAGACAATAACCACACAGACTGGCTCTGATACTGAAGCCGAGTTTGTATCTTGGCTTTTATGACTCAAGGACTAGTAAACTCATACACAGCAGAGAAACCTCAAAGATCCCCTTGTTTATCAGCCCCACTCCACCTTTATAGGTTAAGAAATCCCAGGAGAGCTAAAGTGAGAAGTGACTAGAAGTGAATCTGCTACATGACCTTGAATCACTTCCCTTCTCTGGGCTGCAACTCTAAATCCTATGATTATAGGATGCCTGGTTTGAGGGGGAAGATGTGCCAATATCTATGAGCTCCACAGCCCAAAATGTGACCCTTATATCAGGCACAGCCAAATAGGTCATGAGTCTGATGACCTCCTAATATATTATTGCCTTAACAGCATTTTACCCTTCTGTTCTAGTAGCAGCAATTTAATAAAAGACAAATCCATGTATGGCTATGTTGATCAACACCAAAATAATTAAAGAGATTTTATTAAGAGTTACTATATCAAAGGCCTCATGAAACATTGGAAAGTCTTCCAAGTCAAGAAAGCAGCTCCCAGATTCAGAGAATGTTCCAGATGCGAAGGCTTTCACAGTTGTTCCGTCCCACTTTTTTCATTCATCAGATGAGTGCTATAGTTTCTCAATCTGTTTTTTTTTTCCTCTTTTTCTACTTTCTCTTGAGTTAATTGATTACTTATTATCCCATTTCATCTCATCTATTAACTTATTATAAGTATTACATATTTATATATTTTAGTGGTTTCCTTAGGATTTTCAATATTCATCCTTAATTAGTCTACTTTCAAATAATAATATACTTTTTCATGTGTAGTATAAGGAACTTAAACATTATTGTTTAATTACCCCCCCAATCCTTTGTGTTACTATTGTTAGACATATTTTTACATATTCTCTAAATAATTTTTTGCTTTAAACAGTCATTTAAGTTTTAAGAGCAATTAAAAATAAGAAAAAAGGTACATTTTATTTTACATTTACTTATTACATTGTAAGCCCTCTTTATCTGTTTAATATCAGATTTTTTCTGTTTGAAAAACATCCTTTAACATTTCTTTTAGAGTAGATCTACTGACAATGAATTTCCCCAATGTTTTTTGAGAAAGTTTTTATTTCTCCTTCAGTTTTGAAACATATTTCTTCTGGTATTGAATTCTGGATTGACAGGCTTTTGAGGATTTTGTTGTGTTGTTGTTGTTTTGTTTTGTTGCCCTTTCAGTACTTCAAAAATGTCACTCCAATATCTTCTGGCTTGCATGAGTTTTGATTAGAAGTCTGCAGTAATTCTTTTTTCTGTTTCCCTCTGCATGTCTTTTATTTTCTCTGCCTGCCTTCAAGATATTCTTGTTGACATTTTTTCTCCAGCCATTTGAATAAGATGTGCCTAGGGGTGTGTGTGTATGTGTGTGGGTGACATTTATTCTGTTTGAGGGTCTTTGAGTTTCCTGGATACGTGGGGGTTTTGTCTATCATGAGTTTGGGGAAATTCTTGGCAATTATTTCTTCATATGTTTTTTCTGCTTTATTCTCTCTCTCTTTCCCCCCTGCAATTCCAATTACATATCTCTTAGGTTGTTTGATATTGTCCCATGCTCTTAGATGTTCTAGTCTGTTTTGTTCCCCACTCTTTTTCCTCTTTCCTCTTTGTGTTTCAATTAGGTAATTTCTACTGACCTGTCTTCATGTTCCCTGATTCTTTCCTTAGCCATTCCAAGTCTGCTGAGGAGCCTGTGGGAGGTATTCTTCGTCTCTGTTACTGTATTTTTCATTTCAAGCACTTCCATTTGGTTTTTTTTTATAGTTTCTACTGAAATTACCCAACTAATCTTGCATGTTGTCCTTATTATGATTAATATGTTTATTAATCATAGCTATTTTAAATTCCCTGTCAGTTGGTGTCACATCTGAGTCTGGTTCTGATTGCTTTATATCTTACACATGTATATCTTACACAATTTTTTGGTTGAAAGCTGAACTTCTTGGCTCAGACAGAAGAGACAGGAAATTATTTTTATGCCTGGAAACGGGCACACTTTTCCCTGTGCTAGTGCCTTTAGTGATGGGATTTGAGTTAATCTAGTGAGGAGTTGGACTGGGTTTGAGATGTGTTGCTGCTATGGTGACCCTCAGTGTACCACAGGCTTCAAATTCCTGTGGTAAAGTTTTGTGTTTAGGGTAGAGAATGGCTTTCCAGAGTTTTCCAGTCTGTTTAACACTGTGCTTTAGGCCTTTCCTTTGCACTGGGCCTCAGAGAGGGTCTCTTTACACACTCTTCTCCTCTCTTGTCTCTCTTCCAGTATCCTTCAGGTCTTACTAGTTACGCAAAGCTTGTCATCTTGACAGCAGGGCCACTGGGGATGTGTTTTCTATTGCTCTGATTAAGCCTCAGTCTTAGGCCCTGTTTCCTTACTTCTCAGGGTCAGGCCTTGTTAGTTCTCCTGCCCCTTCCCCTGTTCAGTTCTAGACCCAGTGAGTATTCCTGCCCTTCCCCCTTAAGGGCAACTGTTCTTGTCCTGTTTTCCACTTAGATTAAGGTTTTTGTTTCATAGGAAAGATAGGGGAGAAAGGTTTGGGCAGAATTTTCTGCAACTCCCCCATGTGTGAGCTTAGAACTCTTTCTGACCCTTTCTGTGAGCTTCCCCAGGGGTTCCAGAGAGAGCTAGCAAGTTGATGCAGACTCCCCAAATCCTGGGGCTTCACACTGTCCAGCCAACCTCACTCAGCCTTCACCAACTTCTTGATTATTCTATCTCAACACTTCTTACCTGTGTCTGGTTGCACACTGTAGGTGAGGGGGTGCTTCCATATCCTTTCTTCCTGCAGCATTTTTCTTTTCAGATTTGGGTCCACTTGTTTGCTCCTTGACCTCAGCTTTTGAGTAGGTTCAAAAAAAAAAGTCATGAATTGGAAGTTAATCTGACTCTCTTCCATTTAAGAGTATGCATGTGCTTTTTCAGGTTGAAAAAATTTGTAACTTCAAATGCAGAGCCTTATTTTTATATCATTTGTATTATTTATATCACAGAGTGACCTCAGGCACACACACTACCCTGGGTCTCAAGTCCTCAGTTTAGAGAAAATGAACCCAATTGTCTCCAGGACTCTCACAGCTTCATAGCCTGTGAAGCTTACACTCTGTAACATACCCTCACCTGCCTCACCTGAGAGTCATTCAAAACCCACCTTCAGAGGCCCCATTGTGTACCAGGCCCTGTGGTTGGCCCTGGTGATACAGACCCTGTTGATCCCACTGACTGACACTCTCAGCCCCTTGGAGAAGGGAACCAGATGGAGTAATGACATAACTCAGTGGGCAAAAGGCCAGGGCCAGGTCAGCACAGGGCACGGGAAGACCCAGAACTCTGTCCACTTTGGGTGTTCAGGAGAGCTCCCCGGGGGCCTGCACACACCTTCCCTGTGGCCTCCAAACCTGCTCCACATGGATTACCACCTGCGAGGCCTTGGACACATCATCCCCCCCAGGGCCTGTTGCCTGGTCTGTCTCATCCAGGTCTCAGCTTAAACACCACCTCCTCCAAGAGGCTTTCCTGGACCTCAACCTGAAATCGTTACACAGTTCTGCTTTATTTTCTTCATAGCACCACATCCATCACTATTAGAGATTATCTTATATTCTTCATCTGTTTATTTGATTCTCGTCTGTATGCTCTTGATCCCACGCACACCAAATGTGAATCTTTTATTCATTCATACAATAAGTATTTATGTCTTAATCAGTGTTCTAGGAGCTTGGTATTTAGCAGTGAACAGAAAGACCAAAAACACTACCCATATGGAGCTCACATTTTTGTGAAGGCATTCAATAAACAAAGTAAATAAATAAAATATAGAGAGTACGGCAGACAGCAGTAAATGATCAGGAGATTAAACTAGGCAGGAGGGGTGAGAGAAGTGCCAGGAGGCTGGGGTGCAGTTTCACATGGGTGGTCAGGAAGGGCCTTTCTGGGAAGGACTCATGTGAGCACACACCAGAAGGACGTAAGCCTGTGGGCCATGAGGGTCCCTGGGGGGAGCGCCCCAGGCCACGGGAACCACAAGCAGAGGTGGGAGGTGGGAGTGTGCCCAGTGCACCCGAGGGTCAGCAAGGAGGCCCATGTGGATGGAGCGGAGTGCGGGAGGGGACCCGGGGGGCGTGGGGGTCGAGGAAGGGCTCTGGCTTTACCCGAGGAAGATGGGAGCCGGGGAGGGCATGAGCAGAGGAGAGAGGTGGGTGCCCAGCATCGTTAAAGGCTCTCCTGCTGCTCAGTGGAGAAGAGACCATAGGAGGCAAGAGTGGAATCAGGGAGATGATTGGGCGGAATAATCCAGGCTGTGGGTGATGGTGGATCAAATCGGGGTAAGAGCATGAGGGTTAGAGATGCTGAATTTAAAAAACACCCGACACAGCACCTGGCACACAGTAGACCCTCAGGAGATTAAGCCATGACGATCAGTGTACGGAAGGTGCCGAGAAACCTGAAATGTAATCTCGCAGCTGCCTGCCCCCACCTGATTTCAGTCTCTCCCAGATGATTGAAAAGACAGACCCTTGGGCTACAGAGAAGCTGTGCAGGGAGAAAGTCTCCTGCACTGGAGCAAGAGAAGAGGGCAGGTTATAGAAGTGTTAAAATGCTAACACTTCACATGTTCAACACAAGCTTAAATTACACTCATTCAGGTATTTATAAGGGGAAGGTAAACTTTGAAAACAATTTCCTTTCTCTTGGTTAAAAATTATATATTTAAAAGGTTGAGAGGCAAAAACGTGTGTGGTAGCTTGAAATTTCCCAATTCAAACCCTTGCTTCCTGTAATATATTCATTTGATGGGTCTTGTAACTAGATGTGAGGTTGCATTCACACAGAGGACAGGACACGTGTTTGCCTTTGGCGTGAAACTGACAGCCACTTTCCGGTTTTAAAGGTGTGCCTTTTAAGCAGTGGAGGTAACTCTAAGAAGAAAACAAACAAACAAAAATGCAGCCCCAAAGCAAATTAGCCTCCAGCTGTGGAAAGCTAGGCTTCATGGCTGTCAGGTTTTGATCTCCGTGAGAGAAACTGGCAAAGAATCCAAGGCAAGCTTGTAGGAGACTCCAGGGAGCTGAGAGGCAGAGGTGAGAGAGGCAGGGCCACCGGCTGGGCCTCCTGGGTGGGGGCCAGGCTCTGCCACGACCACTGGGTCACCTGGAGCCCACTGTCGCCCTGCTGTGCCTCAGTTTCCCCAGTTGGACCAGTCCTTCTGTGAGGTCCCTCCCAAATTAAAACTTTTAATTACTGAAGGACAATAAACGTTGGGGGCAGTGAGGGAAGTGTAATCCTGATGACTTTGGGACTATTTAATTTAAGGAACAAAAGTGAGGAAAAATGCCCTCATGTCTTTCCTGCAGAGAGAATGACAATGACTAACTCAACTGTAAACGAAAGGTCAGAGTTTGCTAAACATCTTCTCACCCATTGTCACATTTAATCCCCCCCATAATCCTAGGAGGTGGGTATTATCACTGTCAATTCACAAATGTGGAACCGGAGACTCAGATAATGGACACGCGTGAGGGCATCGGGCGGAACTGGGTTGTAGGTGTGCTGCCTTTGGATCACACGTTCTGCAGATGCCTGGGCTCTGAGTACTGGAAACAGAAGAGGACCCTGAGGTTGATCTGTGCCTTTCTGAGGGTCCCCAAATGCTGAGGGTGAGCGTGACTGCAGTGTGGGTTTGCAGAAAGCTGGCATCTCTCTCCTGGGGGCCAGTCACAGAGGCCCCCACCCCTTTCCCTAGAGGATCAAATGAGAAAAGGGCATTGTCCCATAGGACCAACCTCTGGCCTTCATACCTGGTGAAACTTGGTTGGAGAAAGCTGCGCTGAGACCGCCATGTAGCTTCTCACTCTCCCCTCCAGGTCTAGGCAGGGGATCCCCACTTGGCAGGGTTTCAGGGTGACACCTGAGCAGTCAGCTGCCAAGAGAATTGCTGCCCACATTCCTCCAGCCCTGGGATCAGGGACCCCGAGAGAGGAACTTGTACTTGCTTAGAGACAGTGGCCCCTGGCCCACATGCCAGGATGAACAGGGGCACACACCACCTCAGGGTCAATTTCTGTGTCTGTCTCTTCCATACCTTTCCACCCTCATTGTCCCATTTCATCCTGATCCCATCATCCCAAATTCAGTGTCATCCATACAGTAGGTGCTCAGTGGGACCTGAAGCAGTTCTGCAAGGCAGTGAAGTTCAACTTGGCCATTTTAGGAGCCCCACACCAATTTCAAAACAAGAGACATCATTGACAGTTGATGACTCAGACTTCACTGTTTCTTGCTTACACCCCGTGCAGGGGGAGATTCAGCGAGAGGTGGATTCTGCTGACTACAGCCCCAGAGAGAGCCACAGAGGTGGGACTCCTCCCGTTCTCCCTGCTCAACCTCAGGGCCCCTTCAGTCTGTTCTCTGTATTTCTGAGACACCTCCTGCATATTCTGTCATCTCAAATTCAACGTGTCTGAAACACATGTTTGAAACCTAGCTCATCATCTTTCCACCCAGCTGCCCCTCACCTGTATCCCCAATGAACAAGACCTATTCTACAACCTTCTCAGTCACCCAGGCTTGGAAGCTCGGTGTCACTATAAAATTCCACTCCATTTGCAAGTCACTATCTTTAAGGTATGACTTCTTACCCTCATCTCATAGTTATGGCAGACGCCAGCAATGCCCCACCCACAGCCTCTGGCCCTAGTCCTTCAGTGCATGCCTGAATCCTAAGGCCCAACTCCTGTATTCCATTGCCTGAAGACTCTCTCAAGCCTTCTCAGCCCACTCTGATCTCCTTGGGGCAGGCCAGTTTCCAGGGAATCAACTCCCTTGGAAACAGCCTTCAACCAAGAACCCCAGTTCCCTCAGCCTTCAGGTGGGGTCCCTTCTGGGTCCCAGAGTTTCCCCAGCAAAATTAAGCCCCATCTACCCACAGGGTGGGAAATGTGGCCAGGCCAGACTAGGCCCAGAGGACATTGCCCAGAGTAGCCTGAGGATGTGCCTTCACAACAGAAAGATGGGATAAAGGCTGGAAGAAGCCAACAGTAGGACTGTAGGGAGGAAGGCCTGCACTGAAGCTCCCAGAAGTAGCCCAGACTCAGAGGGAGAATTGAGCAGGTGAGCTGGGGTGGGGGTGCCTGGAACAGACCAAGGTCCCAGGGAGGGCAAGTGACTCAGGGGCAAGTCTGTGGGCAAAGGTGGGCCCCCTACATTGAAGCGGTCACGTTGGAAAACTCAGTATCATGAAGCTGAACTTCTGCATAACCCGTTACCCAGCAGCTCCACTCCTGGATCCACGCCTCACAGGGAGGCACGTGTATGGTCATCAGAAGACGTTAGTAACATCCCTATGAGCAAGAATTCCAAACGGAGAAGTACCCAAATCCCATTTGGAGTTGATGGATGCATAAATGGTTGCATATTCATACAGGAGAACCCTAGCCATCAAAAGGAACAAACAGTGCACAACTTAATGCAACCAGGTGGATAAGTCTCACCAACACAGTGGCACACAACAGAAGCCACACACATGGGGGCACAGATAGTGAGTCCATTTGCTTGAGGTTCAGAACAGCACAGGTAAATACACTCTTAGAAGCCAGAGGGGTAGACACAGGGAGAGGGCACAGAGGGGCTTCTGGGGGCCAGCACAATTATTTGCAAAAATTCAGCTATGCAGCTGTGATTTGCTAGCTTTTCTTGTCATATACTGTGTTACACTGTAACACAAAGTGTACTTAAGAGGCCCCAGGGACTTTGCTGTGCTGGATGGATGGGCGTGAGATCACGTTGAACCAAACCCGCCAATTCATACTGTTTACCAACAAATGGTGCATGCATGTTGAATGAATGAATGAACAAGTGAGTGCATAAACTCATAAACAAATGAATAAGGAAATAATGAGCAAATGTATGCATAAGGCGATGAATAGAGGAGCACAGTCAGGAGTGAGTGAACGAATGAACTGATGAAATAAAGGAGGAAAGAATGAAGAAATCACCAAGGACTGTGTAAGGAGCCGGGTGCACAAATGGACAAAGAAAGGATGATGGAATAAATGAAAGGCTGCATCATGGAAGTAGGAATGAATGAAACAAGGGGTGAAGGGCAGAATAAACATCTAAATGTGTGTGAAGAGATGCGTGCATGCAATCAGAAATGAATGAACAAAAACTGAAGAGGTGGACAAGCGAGTAGAAGGACAGCTAACGCCCAAGCGAAGTACTGAACGTCTATGTCCCCAGGAGCAGCAAACCCCAAAGTCCAAAGGCAGCATCTCCTCCCAGACATGAGGCCAAAGCCTTGGAAGATCGGCCACAGAAGTTCCTAAGGTGCCCTTATTTTAGATTTAATAAGAATATTATTCTGCAAACGTCAGCTGAAGCTGCAGAACACACTGCTCGGTGGGATTAACTCTGGGTTCAGAGGGAAGAGCTAGATGAAATTGGCTACATTGTTTTCACAATTAGGTGACAGATAATTACCTATTATGGAGCAATTTCCCAGCAGGATTTTAATAATTGCTATTTAAATAACACATTTTTACTGTCTCCTTATAAATTAATCTCTGGGAGGTGTAATTACTGTTGGTGCGGGAAAGTTTGCTGAGTGGCCTGGGAATAAGGAAGGAGGTTGGTGTCGTCACCATAATCGTCCCCTGAGACCCCGAGGCCAGGTGATGCTGGGGGTGGAGAAACCTGGGTCCAGGAGGTCAGGCGAGTCCCTCCCTAAACTGGGTCACCTCGGTCAGCTCCCCTGAGAAGTGAAGATGGTTTCCAAATGCCCAAACTCCCTGGGTTATCAGAGAGCTCTCACTCCAGACCCAGGTCAAGGTCAGAGTTAGTCACCCCTCAACTGTTTCCCCACAGCTCAGGAACATCCTCTTCACAGGGTAACAGGGTCTCCATTTCGCCCCCAGGGGCAGGACCCATTTCGTCCTCATCGCGCACTCAGCTCCCAGCACAGGGCCTGCACACAGTAGGTGCTCAGCAAACACTGGGAGAGGAACGCGTGGATCTTGCTGTGCAGTGTGGGTTTGAGAAGCCACTTCAGTCCCTTGTAGAACCACGAGGTGTGATGAGCAGGCAGCCACTCACCACGTCCTCATGGAGCTTCTCATGGTGGCCCTGTCGCTGACGCTCTCCCAGGTGTCATTCCTTCCCTTGATTCCACCTGCATCTGCCCATCTCAGCCCCTCCCCCACTCCCTGTGTGCTGCCTCTAGTACCTGGTGGGCCTGAAAGTATGGAAACTGGTGTAATTGTGCACAGAGTATCAACGGGCTCTGATGCAGGGCCGGGACCCTGCTCTGATCAAAGTGCATGAGGGTTAACATGTCTTCCGGTCTGCACACTGACCCTGACCCGGCCGAAGTATTAATGAGAGGTCAGCATGTGGTCTGACCCCCAACAGGGATGGAGGGAGAGGAGACCTACCAAAGTTCTCTGTGAGTGCCTGGAGGAGCTGGGTGGAGAATCCAGGTTCCTGACAGTGACCTGGATGCCGCCCCTGCTGTCCAGCGTGTGGATTGAATGCTGCGTATTTGTACCTGGGATTCTGGAATTTCTTCCTGCTTCCAGAAGTCTGCTTTCCTAAATAGTCCAGCTCAGTCAAACTGTCTCTCTCTCTCTAAGGTGTTCGAAACCGCACCTGACGAGGTTCCATCTGCAGGTGTGATGGACAGTCCATCATCCCCTTGTCTCTGACCCTCCTGACCATTTGGGTGACAGCCAACCCCTCCCCCAATCAGCCCTGATGGAACTGGCCATGGGGGCAGGAGGAGAAGACCAGCCATAGAGGGAAGCCGAGCTGATCACAAAGGCCTGAACTCCGTGGGGAGGAGTGCAGACTTCCTCCTATCAGGAACGAGCAGCAGGTGGGGAGGGCACAGCAGTGAGTTCCGTGCAGCTGAGCTGAGCAGCACCTTCGTCCAGGGGATCAGGAACCTGGAGGTGACCCCTGCTGTGCCCAGGGGGTCTGAGACCTTGAGGTACCTCAGGGTATGTCACCTGTAGAACCTCCAAGAGTTCTAGGACCTACCTGTCTACCAGCTTAGCCGACAGTGTTGAGCACAGAGACCAAGTGACCATCCGACCGGTCACCTCCACGGGCTCTGCCTGGCGGGGCTGTTCTGGCCGGACTCCTCCACTCCCCCTGCTCTCCCGCAGCAAGTCCAGCCTCACAGGGGCAGCCCTAGCAGGTGCCCTGGGAAATGGACCAAGGGATCCCTGCTCACCTTTCCAGGATGCCAAGGACACCCACAGGCTGCCTCTGAGTGGGGGAACCACAGGTGGCCAGACAGGCAGCTGAGAATCCTCTTATATTTGCTACATTCTTCAGTTTGTTCTTGATCATCACAAATTGCCCTTGGAGACAGAGGAAGAAGTTATAAAAATGAAAGGAGAAATAGGCAACAGTGACTCCCATGAAATGAGATCAAGTTTCCTTCTACACAATTAAACATGAATATTTAAAACATCCTTGTCACACGATGCACTGACTGCTGTTAGGGAAGATTATTTGATAATGAAAGGACTGGGGGTTTCTGGCTGTCTTGGTCAGCTCAGGCTTCCATAACAAAACACCACAGGCTGGGTGGTTTAAACCACAAAAAAATAATTTTCTCACAGTTCTAGAGGCTGAAAGTCAAAGATCAAGGTGTCAGCAGGGTGGGTTTCTGGTGAGGGCTCTCTTCCTGGCTTGCAGGTGGCCACCTTCTCACTGTGTCTTCACATGGCCTTTCCTCTGTGCTTGCCTTTAGAGGAGAGAGCTCTGGTGTCTCTTCTTATAAAGACACAAATCCTTCAGGTCAGAGATTCATTCCTATAACTTCATTTAACCATAATTATGTCCTTACAGGCCCCACCTCTAAATACAGCCACACGGGTGGTTAGGGCTTCAACACATGAATTTTGGAGACACACAAACATTCATTCCATAACACTGGCATATAAAGAGCAAAAGAACTGCAGTCTTCAGACAGACCCAGATTTGAATCTTAGCTCAGCCACATTCTTGTGTGAGTTTCACTTTACTTTCCACTTCACTTTCCAAACCCCTGTCTCCTCATTTCTAAGGTGGGAGATGACCTACTCTCACAAGGTTGCTGGGTGGGTTTAAATCAGGGTTTCTCAACCCCAGCATTTTGATATTTGGGCCAGATAATTCTTTTTCTGGGGGCCTTTCCTGTGCATTGTAGGCTTTTAGCAGCAGACATGGCCTCTTCCTGCTAGATGTCAGGAACATACCTCCCCACCCTACCCCCACCAGTTGTCCCAATCAAAATCATCTCCAGACATTGCCAAATGTTCCCCAAGGGGCAGAAATCAACCCTGGTTGAGAATTACTGCTTTAGATGGTATAATGTGAGTAAAAATTGCAGTTTCTGGGATATTTCAAGCATCAAAAAGTAGTAGTAGTTGTTATTGACTAAATGAAGAATAAAGGTAAAGCCGAGGTTGTCTTGGGAGAGATGCTTCCTGCCTCTTTGTCTCTTTGGAAATCTCCTTGATGGGCTGCTTAGCTAGTTTGATGATCTCTTTTTCTTCTAACAAAATAAAGCTCAACTGCAGAAAGCTTTGTCATCAAAGGAAAAAAGAAAAAAGAAGATGCTCACACTGAGCTGTCCATCAAATCCATTTCTTATGCAAGGTCCCTGGTTGAAAGAGGTGAAGGGCAGCCCCTCACCCCTGCCTGTGTCCCCTGCACTGAGGACAGGATGGGCAGGGTCTCATTGCATCCCCACAATAGCTGCAAAGGGCATCATCCTCTCATCGTGCAGGTGAGGAAACTGAGGCTCAGAGGAGTGATGTCACTTTAAGGTCAAGTGTTGTCACCTTCCTAAGCACCTACCAGGTGAGACCAAGCAGAGACCAAAGTCCCTGCTCCATGGAGCTGGCATGCTAGGGGACATAGATCATAGGGGTGAAGACGTAACACATGTCAGGTGGCGATCAGTTCAAAGGAGAAAAATCAAGCTGGACATCACACGGCCTCATTTGTCCTAATGAAGCACCTGCCCATGTCCTGCTGCCTGGAGGTGTCTCAGAGCTGCTTTCTGCTGGGGAGGCTCCTGGGTGCAAAGAACACTCTTATGGGAATAATGGATGCGTGGAGTAGGACCAAGGACCCACCATTCTTTCCTTCGTTCCTTCCTCCCTCCCTCCTTCCTTCCTTCATTCCTTCCTTCCCTCACTCATCACCCAGGCCAGCCCTGGTGTAAGTCCGTGGAACCAGGATCACCAGGCCCCCTCCCAGGGCTCACACTCCAGCCGAGGCTTTGATCCTACAAATCGGGGAAGATCAGACCAGGTCATGCCAGCTCTGGGCCTGTCTCAGCCCCAGGTCCCTTGTCTGTACAATGCAGGCGATAACAGCCCCTACTGACCTGTTACCCGTGCTGGGAACATGCTGAGAGCTCACGTGCTTCGTTTCTGCCCAGCCTCATGACCTCTGCCCTGTGCGCCCACAAAGCACAGATTAGGAAACTGAGACCCAGAGAGATGACGTCAGCTGCACGGTCTCAGAGTCAACAAGTGGCTTCAGGGCCAGAGGACCCGAGTGTGTGTCCAGGCTCGGCCATTCCCCAGCTGTGTGACCTCAACAAGCCTCTCGCCACCGAGCCTGTCTCCTCACCAACAAAGCAGTGATGATGGTGGTACCTGCCTTGTGGGGCTGTTGGGAGGGGAAGTGAGATGGTGCTCAGGACACACATAGGACATGCCTGGTCCAGAGCAACTGTGATCACGGTGACAGCGACTCCCTGTCCTGTGGCGCTCACTGCACTGATCCTTCTGGCAGCCCTTACATGGATGTTCTCTTATACCCTTAACAAATCGTTTGCAGGTGAGGAAACCAAGACTCAGCAGAGTGGAGTCATTAAGTCATTTGCCCAAATCACACACAGATGTGAAAAGCAGAATCAGGATTCTACCTTACACTCTGTGCTTTTAATTGCAAGGATTTTTCTGTTTCCTTTTGTTTTATTATTCTTTCTCTGGCTCGTTTCCTGCCACCCATTCATATTGATCAGGTTTTGTTTATTTCCTCTTTTCCCTCTCCTGGTTTGGAAATTCCATATTCTATTCTCTTTTTAATCGTTTAGCCTTAAAAATCATAATAAGCACACTTGACTGAACACAGCCTAAAGTAGATCAATATCCCTCCCCTCCCTCTGAAAAGCACAGGACCCAGGATGTGTTTCCTCTGATGCTCTTTCCACCTCAGTGTTGTGCATTCCAGACCCGTGGTCCCACCTCCTTTATGTCCCTGCATTGGCTGTAATTAATATGGCTGGTGGTGTTACACTTATTTACTATGATCCACTCCAAATTTACCCTTTTTTTTTTTTTTTGCTCTCTGTTGCTGGTTTGATTCTCTCTTTCTTTCCAGGCTCAATGGCCTTCTGAGTGTATTTTTAACAGTTCTTTTAAAAAGGCCTACAAGTGTCTCTTTGCCTAAAAATGTATTTCTTTCTCATTTAATTTTGAATGATAATTTACCTGGGTTTAGATTTTTCCTTTGTTTATTTCATGTGGCACTAAAATATTTTACTCCCTGGCTCCCTGTACTGTTGCAGGGGGATATCTGTTGCCTGTTTGTCATGCCCTGGTAAGTAATCTGTCTTCTCTCTTGCTACTTTTTAAAGATTTTCTCTTTTCTTGGTATTCTGCATTTTCACTACAGTATATGACTAATCTGCCTCCTTGTGGTCTTAATTTTATATATCCCACTCAAGATTAGAGCCACTGGTCTCTGGGTTGGAGGGAAGAAGTTTGCCTAATAATATCTGCCTGTTGTTGATATTACTATTAATATTGTCTTTGTCTTTTGAGGCTGCTATAACAGAAGACCATAGGCTGGGTGGCTTATATAAACAACAGAAATTTATTTCTCACCGTTCTGGAGGCTGAGAAGTCCAAGACTAAGGTGTGGGCAGTTTGGGTGTCTGGTGAGAACCCGAATCCTGGTTCTCTGTCCTCATATGGTGGAGGGGCTTAGGGAGCTCTCAGGGGTCTCTTTTAAGAGGTTTTTAAAACCCTCCCATGAGGGCTCCACCCTCCTGACCTAATCACCTCCCAAAGGCCCCATCTTCTAATACCAACACACTGAGGATGTGATGGGGTTTCAACATATGAATTTTGGGGGGACACCAACATTCCGTCTATATAGCAAATATGCATATCGATAATAATTAATAAGCATCATAGCTAACACATGTTGAGGGTTTACTTTGTGCCAGGCACTATTCTAAGTGTTGTGTGTGTGTTATTTCAGGTTATTTCATCCTCAAAAGCCCTCCTAAGGAGAGTACTAGTATTACCCTCGTTATACAGATGAGGAAACTGAGGCACAGAGCAGTTGAGTTCACTAGAGAGAGTTGGGTGTAGAGTGGGGATGGCACAGACTTGGGGGGTCAGGCAGGTCAGAGTTCACATCCCCATCTGGCTCCTCACCAAGCTGTGTGGCACTGAACAAGTGACTCCCACTTTCTGAGCCTCTGTCAAGTGGGGGATGGGCTAGGACCCCTGCAGGAGCCAAGGCCTCACAGGGGCTGCAGAGACGAGAGTCTCCCCTCTCTCCCTGAAGCTGCAGTCCCTGCTCTGATTCCAGGCACCTTCGGGGCTGGGGACGCCCAGAGGAGAGGACTGTCCCTTAGAGAGAGGGGGGCTGCCTGGGCTGCCAGGAATTGCCAGGAGCATGTGGAGCCCAGAAATCCCAGGGATATGAAATAGTAGTGTCACTTCTGGGGTCCAAATTCCCCCTGGCAGGGAGCAGCGGACCCTCATCAGCAACTGTGCAACCATCCTCAGAGTGGCTGAGCTCCACAGACGATACCAGCCTTCCGAACACAAGGATGTCTTTGAATACTTCTTAATGAAAAACATATTTATGTCCAAGCCGAAATTATAATGTCAGCAGTTAATTATCACTTGTCAAACAAGTGTGTGCCCAGATTGTGGGTTTAATTTCCACATAGGTTTGGAAGAGCCTTGTTCCTCTTGTTTGATGAGGCCTCTCTGAGACAGAGAGAGAGAAAGAGAGATTCATTGTTGGAAAGAGTGTTTTTTAAATCAGACTTTTAAATAAGCAGGTTTCCTTGGTGTCTGAGTCAGGGTTCTTTGCAAGTAGCAGAAAAGTACTCAGTGTAGTTTAGGCAAAGAGAAATAAGCTGGGGTGCAGGTACCAGGGCCAGGAATGTGTCATGGAACTTAGGGGAGCTGGCCTGGTCAGGGTCTGACCCTGGCAAAGAAGAAAGGAGCTTGGACTGAGTGGGGGTAAAACAGAGAAAGACACGGAGGTCACTCACCCACCAGGTGGTCAGAGCCACCGTGTGGAGGGTAGTGCTTCTGGTGAGAGGGAAACCGGCAAAGGGGCGCTTTGGGGGCAGGTGGTCCATGCAGGTTTGAGTGCCTTGAAATGGGAGAAGGGTCTGAAGTATCAGGGGAGCAGCTGGATGGCCCATTGTGGAGCTGGGCAAGAGGTGTGTCTTAAAGACAAAATTGTTATAAATTCAGCCTGTGCCCCACTCAACATCCGCCAAGAGGAAGGACTTTTAGGTCTCATAACTGGACCACCAGGGGGCGCCTCTTCCCAGCTCACAGGAAGGCTCACCTGGCTGAGCTCCCCCGACACCAGCACCATCCCTCCAGCTGCCTGTGCACCTGCAGGAACGCTGCTTTGGGTCTCCCCGGGTGCAGCGGCTGCATCCTGGGATAAGGACACAGAGGTCTGGGGTCCCTGGTGGCTGGTGATGAGGAAGCCATTGGGGTTGGATGAGCCGACCTGGGAGGGGAGAACAGGGAGTGGAGAGCTGTCAGGGCTTGTCCTCATCTTCTGGGGTCCGTGCAACCCCAATACTGAGCATCTCAGAGCTCAGAATGGGAAGGAGAGATGCAAATGGAATCTCACTGGGGATCCATTTCTCCCCAGGACTTAGCAAGACCCTCAGTGCTGGCAGTGGCGTGGTGAGGTCACCTCACACACTACTCGGCATCCATGCTCTTTCTGGAATTTCCCAGAACAGCAGAGCCACGTTGGGAGTGCTCAGAGCCCAGCCCTGGATCCTGACAAGCCAGCTGGGGCCCCGGTCCCAGCCCTCGGCATCTGTGTGACGCCGGCGGTTCCTGAGCCAGGCCTGTGACCTCCTGTGAGAATAGGTGTGTCCCTAGGAGCCGCTCCATAGAGCTGCTGTGACAAATAAGGGACAACATATCATTGAGGACAGCGGGGAGCAGAGCCAGCGCTCAGGGCGCTCACTTCCTCAGCAAATGTCCACCAGAGGCCACCTGGGGGGCCCTGTCTCGGCCACAGGGAGAAGCTCAGGTTCTAGAAAGAGGAGACACCCCGGCGTTACCAGTGAACTGCAGTGTGGAAGCCAACGGTAAGAGCCAGGGGTAAAAGGCAGCAGGGAGGGGGTGGAGGGTGTTGGAGGTCACACTTGTAAACAGGGGGGTCAGGGAAGGCCTGTCAGAGCAGGGGACACTGGCACAAAGACCTGAGAGAGGACGGGGAGGGAGCCGCGTAGACACGGGAAGAAGATCCAGCCAGAGGGAAGGGCAAGCGCCGGGCCCAAGGAGGAGCAGGCCCCGGGCTCCTGGTCCAGGAAGGATGGAGGCAAGTGAGTGAGGGGGACGGGCTGGGGGGATGGGGGAGATGCAGGGCCTGGGGCCACTGTCAGCGTGCACTGTGTCCCTGTGAGGCAGGAGCCATGGGGCGGAGCAGAGCAGGGGCGGCCCCGCCCCCGAGTCTCACAGGGTCACACGGTTCTGCCTGGAGAGTGAGGGGAGCAGGGCCAGGGACCAGGGCGAGAGGCTGAGGGACAGGAGAAGATCCCAGATGTGGGGTCGCGTGAAGGCCGGGCTAACAGGAGCTGAGGGTGTCTCTCCAGAAATATTAAGCATTACTGACTCTTAAAACTTGGTACTATTTCACCCAGCATCCCCTTACAGGAGGCTACTTTAACCTCTGTTATTTGGAAGGGTTGTTTATTTTTATATTATAACCTAACGTATCCTGACAGTCACTCCAATGTGAAAGTCATGAATGAGTAGTTGTATATGAGGAGAAAAAAGAATGAAGAGAGTAAAAACTACTGTCTTGGGGGGAAGCTATCAGTGATTTATATGCTCTTTTAGATTAATGTTTGTATGTTTGTAATGTTTGTACTTTCCAAACGCTTCACCGGAAGTAGGCATCACTTGTATCAAGGGGAAAAGTCAGTGTTATTAACAAGAGTGCCAGGTACTGGCGAGGCCGTCCTGTCTCAGGCTACATCTCAGGCTCCGGGCACACTGAGCGCGTGTCCCGCCCAATTAGCCCTTTATTACAGATCGTTCTGTTCTCTAATTGTCTGTCCCACATAATTTAGCAGGTCATCTACTGTCTTGTTCTCAAACGCTTAATTTAGTGTCTCTTGGCCTCAGTTTCTCATCTCTAAGTGCAGTGGTGGCAGAAAAGGAGATCTTTAGAGGCCCCTCAATGCTAGCTCTCCCTCAGGGCCTGGAATAAAAAGAGCTGACTCTGTGCCAGGACCTGAGCTCAGCCCTTCACGTGCATGAATTCACTCAATTGTCTAACACTCCTGTGAAGGAGGCACTGTTGCTATCCCCATTTTACCGATGAAGGTACTGAAGCAACAGAGAGGTTTAGAAACTCACCGAAGGTGACACAGCTCAGAAGTGCTGGAGCTGGGCCTTGAACCCCGGCAGTCTGCACCCCAGTCCCTGCTCTTCCTGCTGTACTGAGTGTCAGCCTTTACTGTGCCCCAGACCCTGTGCTGAGGGCTTGGTACAACATCAGAGTAATAATAACAGAATCTACCACTGAAGGTGTCACAGGTGTTACCACATCTAAGTCTGGCAGATGTTTTTATCTTTAACTCACATGTGAGGGCACTAAGCTCAGAGAGGGTAAGCAACTTTCCCAAGGTCTCACAGCGAGGACATGGCAGGGCGCAGACTGGAACGCAGGCCAAAGCCTGTGGTCTAACCAGTGGGTGGGGCTCAGGATCATTAACAGGGACTGAGCCTCCTCCATCAGGGTTTGGAATCAGATGCAGCAACACTTGAGATGCTGTCCTGAGAGCAGGAGGCACAGAGTAGGGAAGGGGGGAGCCTGGAGCCCAAAAAGCCAATGTGTCTTGGCCTGGATGGGCTCCCTGTGGGGGCCCGGGGGCTGCAGGCCCCACTGCTCGAGAGGGGCAGCGTCACTTTGTGGCTGTGACCGAGCTGTCCGTCTCAGCTCCAGAGGCATGACTCACTGCAGCTCCTAAATCTTGCGGGAGTTTCTCACCCAACACAATTGTTCTAATTGTCATTGTCGTGGCTGATAACATTTTGTGACAGCCATAAACTCAGAAACTCTGCAGGGGGCCCCAAAGAAGGGAGACACCTGGGATGGTTTGGAAGGAATTTTAAAGGGAAAAAGGGGTGACTCAAAGGCTCGGGGAGACTCGGGTTGGAGGGCTGGCTGCCTGTCCCGCAGGTGGGGCTTTTCACAGTCACCGAATATTAGAACCAGAGGATGTTAAAGCCAAGTGGAAGAAAAAATGTTATAATCTTTGAAAATGAGAAATGCTCTCTCCCCTGCCAGCTTGGATCTCTTCCTGTTGCCCATCACCAGCTGAATGCCCTGTACCTAGAACAGAGACTGGCATGGAGCAGGCACTCAGCAAACTGTTGGGTGAGAGACCGGTTTCATGAATGGGCCTCAGTTTCCCCATCTGTAAAATGAGGAAGTCAACTCCAGGATCTCTCCCATGTCCCCCTCCTCCCCCCACCCCCAAGGCCATCTCTCTGGGAGCCGGGAGAGCCAGGAAGGCTGAAAATGGTGGGGATGGCCGCAGATCTGAGTGGAGGGCCGGCAGGGTTGACAGCCGAGCCCTCATCCTGCAGGGCTGGGCTTCATGTTTCATTTCACGCTTGGTGCCCAAGCTTACATCACGGTGCTGGCCAGGAGCCTCATGTGCAGTTATTCAATGTAATGTGCTGTAGGTGTATAATTGTTGGGAGTGGATTTTGCATAATTCAATAAAACTATAAATATGGAGTGTAGTATCATATACTATGTTCTGTGTTAAGGATATAATGTGTATATTGTTTTCCCTCAAAATGGAAGTTGCCAATTCATGACCAAGGAACAACTGACACCACTGATGACATTGTTTATTCATCAACTTGGAAAAGGAATGGTAGCCGGGATGGTGGGCAAATCTCCCTACACTTCAAACAGGTTCTGGGGTCGTGGAGCTCCAGGAGGGACAGAGAAGGGGCAAGAAAGAGGTCAGCCCCAGCCACCAGCCTGGACCAGGTGACAGTCGGAGGGGAAGGGGTTACCTGAGCACCTGCCTGTGGCTCCACCCAGGGCGCTGCAGGGGGTCAGAGCTGGAGCCCAGGCTGCCCTCACTCACCTGGGGTCACCCCTGAGCCTCAGTTTCCTCAGCTGTAAAATGGGAATGAAAGCAAATTCCTCCTCCTGGGGTGGCTGTGAGGATTAAGGGAGCAAGTGCCAGTGAAGGGCACCCAGCAGACGCAGGAAGTGCTCACTCGTGTGAACTGATGCCCCAGGACTGTGACAGAAGAGGTACACAGGCCCATTTCACAAATGAGGCTAATGGCTGCTATGGCTCCTGACTGCTGACATGCCTTTGGGCCAGGCGCCTGCACATCTGACCCCACGGCCCCTTCACAGGCGCCCTACTCGGCAGGTGCTGTTCTGGCCCCCTCTCCACAGGGGGAAGCTGTGCCTCGGGCGGGTCAAGTGCTTTGGAGATCACACAGCCCGCAGGGGCAGGGGCTCAGAGCAGGGCTTTCTGCCCCCAGAGCCCAGGTTGGGCCACCACTCAAGACCCCACACTGACCAGGACACTCAGTCACAGCACTCATGAGCAGGTGGCAGACACCCGTGGCTACCCGCCCAGCAGCCCACCCCTCCTTCCTCACTCACAGAGCCCTGGGTTTGTTCTGCAGCAATGGGCTCAGGCCTGTTGGGCCTCCCCAGCCTGGGGGAGAAGCCAAGACTGGCAGCCCACCCCCCTTCTCCAGACATTGTTTTAGGGGTGAGAGTGCCACCCAGAGCTGGCCATTGAGATGTAAGGGAAAATCTGCTGGTGGAGGGACTTCTTCTGAGAATAATTTTTTTTGCTTCACTCCACTCCTTTCTTAATTTGAATGCTGTAGTGTGAGACATGATGTTTGGAGCTGTGGCAGCCATCTTGCAACCATGAGGCAATAAGCTAATGACAAAAACCGACACAGCCAAGGATGGTAAAGAGGAGAGAGGGAAAGAGCCAGGTCTTTGTTGACATCTCTGAGCATCTGACCAAGTGGCAACCACCTCTTTTCAGACATCTGGTTATGTGAGAATATTTCATATCTCAATTGCCTGAGCCATTGTTTTTGAGTTTTCTGTTACATGCTGCCCAACACATCTTAACTAACAGAAGTGCCTTCTATATGCCCAGCACTCACGTGCCATAACCCTCACCACACAAGGTCATAGTCATCTGTCCGCACCTGTCACCCCGTCAGACCCTAGAATCCTGGAGGTGAAGGTTGTGTCTTGCAGAACTTGTAGCTCCCAAGTGTCAAACAGGTCATGACCACTGGTGATTCCTAGTTCCTATGGCACAAACAATGCGAAGGATGGAAGTAATGAATGAAAGAACATTAATTAATAAATAAATGATTATGGTAAATATGAAAGTGCTTTGTAAACTGTAAAGTGCTAAGCCCAAGTGCGGGATTAGGTTCTGGCATGTGGATACAGATGCGGGAGGGAAGAGGTTCAGTGTGGAGAGTAGGGATTAGAGAAAAAGGTTCTTCAGGGGGAAAGAGGCTGTGTCTTCTTCCCAGACATCCCCCTGCCTGTGCGTCCTGCTAGCACAGAGGCCAGGTCTGAAACCCTGCACCCCGAGCACTCCTGCCATTCCCCTGGGCTTTCACAGCCATCACCTCTCTCTCCCCAAATAGACACGGAAAAACAGGCATTGTGCCCTGTTATTTTCTCTCTAAAACACTGCTGTGAGAAACCAAATGGTTATCATTACTCCAGCTGTGATTCCTTGCTATTATTTTTAAAGGTGAAAGAGGGGTGGGCCCCAGGAGAGGAGGCGGTGAAAGGAAGTGGAAAGAAACTGTTCAGGGCAAAGGGCTTCCCAAATTTCAGCTCTCTGTTTCACAGGGAGACTGGATTAAGGGATCAAATCAAATGAATTTTGCCAGCAGAGTAAGAGATCTATCCCCCCCAGATGCTTTACTTTGACAGTTGGCTTCGAAAGATTTGACAGAATTCATTTTTCTAGCAGACGAGAGAGATCAAAGCATTAAACAAAACATATTCTGCCGTGAGAGCGCTGTTAGCTGCTTAACGTAATAGAGGTGAGTATGCGGCAAAAGCGGGAAGTCATTTTTTCCCGTGGAAATTTGCCTGTGGCATAGAGCGGAGTCGGTGGGCAGGCAGAGCAGAAGTGGAGGTGGCCAGGCCCTCCTGAGTCTGCTGTCCTGCCCTCAGGATCACCCTGGGGAAGCCGGCCATGGAGAACCTTCACCTCTCGGGGCTTGAAGCTCAGGGCCGTCTGGGCCTCGGTTTCCCGTTATCGCACAGGACAAGGGTCTTTTCTTTAAAAGCTGCCGTATTTCAAGCAGACCCATGTTCTGCGTTATCTCCTTTTGTCCTCACAACAGCCCTCGAGCACTTAGCCAAGTCAGATTGGGGTGTGTCACTTAACCACTCTGACCCTTGGGTTCCTCATCTGCACAAACAGACCTGATGAGATTTACCTCCAGGGGGAGCTGCAGTTCAGTGAGCCCATGGATGTGGAGCACACAGCAGGCCTTCAGCTGGCAGTGGTCCCCAGGAGGCCATGTTGGGGCAGGAGGAGAGAGGGGGGCTCTGGGGACAATTTTGGGTCTCGGTGGCACCAGAGGCATCCAGTGAGTGGCTGCATCCAGTGAATGTCATTAGTTGGGGTGAAGACACTGGCTGTGAGCCAGACAGCCAAGGTCAAACCCCTGTCCCACCACTGCCTGTGCCATTGGGTCCCTTCTTCTCTCTGTGCGTGTCGGCTTCCCCATCTGTCACTCGGGGATGATAACTACACCACCCTCACAGGCTGGGCCTAGGAGATGCATGTGAAGAGGTGGCTCAGAGGGTGATGACTACGACCACGACGACAATGATGATGCTGGTGGTGAAGATTCTTCCCCCAGGAGTGATGATAATAACAGTAACAATAGCTCTAATAACGGCTGGTATTCATCGGGCGCTTACTGTGCTTTGTCTCAACCCTGCAGAGAATAGGTCCATTATTACCCCACTTTGCTCTCCTGCCTCTCCCCATGTAACTCCCCACCCTGAACTCCTCCGGCTCTGTTGAACCCTGACTGTGGCCCTAAGCACTGGTGTCTGGAGCTCATATCCAGTAGTGTAGCCAGCAGAACGGGGCCTTGCAGCCCAAGCTTGGCGTTCATAAATTCAGGCCCGGGCCTCAGGGAAAGCGGGCTCAGACCGGCCACTCCCCTCCTGGCTGGTAACCCAGGGCGCGTCCCTCCCGCCCTCTAAGCAGTTTTCCATGTCAGAGACAGAGTGAAAATTAACCTCAGGGGCTTTGTGAAAGATGACCCCAGCAGGACCTCATACAGCAGGTGTGACCCACCCCCAGGTGCGAACCCACCCACAGGTGCGGAGCCCTTATAAGTGTCTGGGGACACACTGGACAGAGGTGTGCAGCCTTTGGTCTTGTTACCTTCCTGCCTCATGGAAGGAAGAGAGGGAGGGAGGGAGGGAGGGAGGAAACTGAGTGAGTGAGTGGGTGACTGTCCCCACCAGGTCTATGAGCAAAAGTCTTGCCCACCGTCATGACCCCCGAGCCAGGCATGAGGGGGGCCCAGGAGAGATGTTTGTTGAATAGATGAATCAGTGTCCTCCAAGGGGTCCCTGGAGGTGGTTACCAATGGGAGGTGGACCGCTAGAAGCAGAAATCAGAAGCCAAGGTCAGGGGGCAGGGAGCCTGAACAGCAAGAGATGGGGGACAAGCCAGGTGCGAGGGTTCTGAGTCACCCCAGGGCAGACCCGGCTGTCTGCATCTGTCTTGTCTCTGTCCTCTGGGGTGAGTAGCTTGGGGCGACAAGCTGTTCTTAGATGGGCCCAGTGGGCTGACACGCCTGCTTTGTCCGCAGTCTGCCTGTTCTCACCTGGAGCCCACTTCCTCCCTCCGGGCCTCTGTCCTTGGGTCTCATGCGGCACAATGGCCTGTCCATGCCCCATTCCTGTGCCCACACTCATCCCCAGGCAGAGACTCCCTTCCTGACCTGATGCTCTCAGGCCCTGCCCCAGCCCACCCCATCCATGGCTCCTCAGGCTGCCCTGGCCACCTCCACCTAAAGTAAAACCACACCACAATCCCTGCAGTATCACTGGTGGGGAGCACATGGGAACGCAGCTCCGTGTTCATGATGCTGCAACACTGATGAAGCCAGCGCTGGAGCCAGGCCGTCAGCCTTTAATGAGCAAACTGCAGTGGCCTGGATGGGCCCCTCGCTGATCCACGGAGGCCCTGCACCTCCCCCAGACCCGCAGCTTGTTTCAGCCCTGGTAGGTCTTGTGGGATTCTTGTAAATTCTCCAAATTTGCCATTGGCTCCAGGGCAGGGACAGTGGAGAGAGTGGAACCTCTCCTTGGGCAGCCCGTGTTGGTCCCTTCATTGGAAACAGAGTTTATTCAGCTCTGGTCATGGGTGGGACACTGTGCTGAGTGGCTTCTTCACATTATCCCATTTAAAAGTCACAACAGCCCAGACGGCAGTGCCATTACTGCTGCCTTTTTTGCAGAGGAGGAAACCAAGCCTCATACATGTTTACTGTTCACCCAAAGCAGAGCCAAGTTTCAATGACATTTTATTCCACTGGCCCAGTCTACAGCTGCTTTCTGGAAATGTGGCCCACGTGCAATATAAATGCTGCCATGTGCACCAGGTTCTTACCCTGGAAGTGGCTTTCAAAGGTCACCTGGTCCTACCTTCTTATTTTCTAGGCCAAGAAGCAGAGGCCCAAGGGGTTTACACTCACGTCAGTTCCTGCAGCAGCTAGAGCTGGGCCGGGTCTGGGAGCTGGTCTGCTCCGCCCAGGCAGCCTCTGTGCTCTGCACTCCTGTGAGGCCAGCTCCTGCCAGGCAGTAAGGCTACCCCCACGGCCCAGGTGGCTGCCATCCAGCAGCTTGGCTAATGGGATGGCACCGAGGGTCAGGGAGGTGCAGATGCCACAGTTACAGGAGGGCTGAGTCAGTGCCCAGCGAGGTGGCAGAGTAACAAAACCAGTAAATTATAACAGCAGCCGTGGTTTGCTGACAAGTACTTACAGCACATGCCGAGTACTTTACCTGTGTAATCTCATTTAATCTTCCCAACAACCTGTGAGGTCATTTACCCAAGGTCACCTGACGGAGAAGAGAATTAAACCAAAGCCCCAGTCACTCCAGAGCTCATGCTCACAACTGCTGTGCTGTGCAAGTAAACAAGCAAGAGAACCCCACACAGCTCCACCTCTGCCATCAGTGAAAACCAGCCCATCTGGTGCCATCAGAGCTGGGGGACCTTTGCAGAGCCACTAGCCCTAGGCTGTCCAGTGCATTAGCCCCTGGCCAGGTGCCACCATTGAGCACTTGAAGTGTGGCTGGTCTGAGCTAAGCTGTGCTATTAGTGTCAAAGACACCCAGATTTTAGGATTTAGTATAGAAAAAAAGTGTATAATATCTCACTGTTAATATTTTAATGTTGATTACAGGTTGAAATGATATATTGGGTTAAACAAAATACATTCTTAAAGCAAAGTTCACTTGTTTCTTAACTTTTTTAACATGACTACTACAAAATTTAAAACTACATGCATGGCTCCCATTATATTTCTATTGGACGGTGCTGATCTAGACCCAAGTTCAACTAGGCTGCTGATGTACCAGCTAGAGGGGAGGAAATGTTCCCTGCCCCTCTCTCAAGCCCTGTTTAAGCCCAGGACTGCGCTCCAGAGCAGAGATCACCGCCAGCATCCTGGCTGCAGGCCCTCACCCTCGCGTCCCCATTGTCCCTATAGCAACCAAGATATGGAGCAGGCTTCTCATGAATGCACTTGGTGGAAACACAGACACCTGCTGTCACCAAGCTCATTACACAGAGGAAGAAAACGAGGTTCAGAGCATTGAAGTTCACACAACTGCAGAGTGCTGGGGTCAGCTTCAAACCCATTCAGTATCCCAGGCTGCCAGGATTCAGACCTGGTGCCAAGTCAGTGCCAGGGGCATCTGATGGCACCTTGGTCCCCAACAATGAGTCTTACGATGTCAGACGCACCAAAGCATACACTTTAGAAACAGAGAGTAGACTTTAGCATCCAGAGTCCCACCCTCTCAGATTTCCTGAGTCACAGAACTAGAACAGCTTAGACTCCCAAATTCCCACAATCAGAGCATCAGGGGGTCTGCAAACCACAGGAGGGGTGCGTTTTAGACCTACAGACCCTGAGAAGCACAGACTCCAGGTATCACAGATGCTGGACCCCGGGCATGTGTTATACCCACAGGGGCTCTTGTGAGGCCTGCTGGGAGCTCAGGGCATGGCAGGGGAGCAGGGGAGGGGTGAGGAGTGGGCACTGAGCCTGCCCAGGACTGGCCCAGCAGGTTGGACTTGGAGCTACAGCCCTGAGCTGTGTCCAAAGGGAGGTAGGGACCTCCCTCTCTATTTGGATGATAGAAGTTAAGCCCATAACTGTCTAAGAAAAAGATAGCTGCCTAAAGACAGGGGATATCTAAGCTGGGGACACAGGCTTTACAGGAAGAAGATCTCTTGGCTGGGGCATCCTGGAAGGCTTCCTGGAGCGGGTGTGATTGGAGCTGGGCCCAGAGGGAAAGTGGAATCAGGTCCTGAGCTCATGGTCGGAGTGTAAGTCAGGGGTCAGTGAGGGAGATAACTCCATACAGAGGAGACGGCTTGAGTGCAGTGTGAGGCATGTCTGAGGAACAGTGCTTGTCTGCAGACCCTGCAGCTCAGAGAGTGGGGCAGGGAGTTGAGATTAAGAATATGAAGCTGTAAAGACCTCTCTAGATGGATTAGCATGCTGGGCTCAAGTTTGGACTTTTGATGCTACCAAATAGTATCAAATACTGGAGTATCAGTAACCTCTGGGGGAAAGAGAAATGACAAAAACTCAAGTCACCATTTATTGAGCATATACTATACATCAGGCACCAACCAAGCACTTTACATACATTTCTCATTTATTTTTGTAACAGCTCCTGTGAAGCGAAGTAGGTATTAGGACCCCCGTTTGCTAGACGAGGTAACTGAAGCTTAAAAGGATTAAAAAAAAAAAAAAGAAAACCTCACTCTAGTTCACATGGCTGCTGAGAGGCAAGGTCAGTAAAGGCACCGGATATCTCTGCCCCCAAAGCCTCCGCTCCCCAAGATAGCCCTGTGAGAGGCGTAGACTAGAAGGGGTGAGCCTGGAGGCAGGGGGTCCCTGGGGAGCTACTAGGTGTCCACGGGGAAAAGACCAAGAGCAAACAGGCGGAAGCTGGGGGAGGGGAGGTGGGGAAACATGTGGAGGGTAAATGGGGGTCTGGGAGCCTGAGGGCCCAGGGGATTCACAGGAGCAGAGCTGAGGACCTAACAGACATCGGGGAAGGGTCTGGGTGGGGGGACATGGGGACGGCTGGGCCACATTTGTCATCAGAGTCAGCCTCTGATGGACAGGCTGGGAGTCCTGGTCTCCTTCTGCTGAGGCCCCGCCAGGTCCCAGGGCAAAGCCAAGGAGGAAACCCGAGCTGCGGTTGGCAAACTCTGCTCCTGATCAATTGCTGACCCTCAGGAGGGCTAATTAGCTGTTGCATAAGCTATCACTACAGGTAATGACCATCTGGATAAACACTCAGGGATGCTGAGAGGGCCCAGCGTGTCACAGGAGGAACCTGGAATCATCCCCAGACCCAAGGAGGACAGGGACTTCGGAGTCAGGCAGACCCGGGTCCCTGTCTTTGTTGCAGCCATTCACCAGCTCTGGGACTTTGCACTTAACCTGGCTGAGCTCAGCATCCACGTGTGTAAATCGGGACTAATAACAGTATCAGCCTGAAAGAATTAATAGGATGAAATGAGAGCGTTTATAGACAGTGCCTACTTCCTGACATGGGGAGGGTCTAGAATACCAGCCCCTCTTCTTCTCCCTCCCAGGCTCCCTCCTGCCCCCCACCCCTCCTCCCAGCACAGCACAGACGTCACACTCACCCCACACCCACTGGGCATCATTCCTGGGACCTGCACTCAGCTCTCCATGAGTACTCTTATACAACCCTGTGAAGTGAGATTTTATTATTAGTCTCATTTCATAAATGAGAAAACAGACTCAGATCAGTGATATCAAACCACACAGCTGGTGAGGGACAGTGTGGGACTGAAACCCAGGCCTGTGGGACTCCAACGCCCTGCCATATTTGCTTTACCAGCTCGGGTGCGGCCCAGGCTGGCCCCTTCTCTCCCAGCAGGGCTGCCTGGGGCGTGGCAGAGCTGCCTGGCTGTCCTCGAGCAAGAGGCTGACGGGGGCTGGACAGCAAACCCCTCCCGCCTCCACCTGTTCTGGACCAACCCCCCACTTTCCCAAGTAGACATGGCTTCAGGGTCTCCCCAGGTACAGATGGCACCACGTGGGGTCACAGGCCCTTCAAACAGGCGATTTACGAGCCTGTCACATAGCTGTCACATAGCCTGTCACGTAGCTCGTATGAGCTACACCAGGATCAATGTTAATGCCTCCCTGACTAAGATTATGCCCCTGAGCAGCTCCTTCCCATTGGAGAGACCTGGGGCTCTGTCCTGTCAATTACCCAGAGGTGGTGTCAGCTCACACGGGGGTCTGGGGGAGGCAGGACAGGACTGTGGGCTCTGCCAGGCTGGCCATGAACTCGCGTCTCCTTTAAGAGCCGGGCTCTAAAGTTCCGACTCTGCCACTTAACCTCTTTTCGCCTCAGTTTCCTCATTTGAAAAACGGAAATAATAACAGCACTGGCCCATGTGGTTGTCATGTGGACCAAGTTAACATGTGTAAAGAGCTTAGGACAAGGCCCCCAGCACGTGCCTTAAACAATCAGTGTGTGGTCGTTACAGTTAGTACCTTAAATGCCCTGTCCCGCCCCCCTCAGCCCAGCTCCTCTGCTCTCATCGCATCCCACCTCCACCACCCACACTTGCTCCTGGAACCCTTTCCTTAGTCTTCATGCGCACCGGCTCAGAGGCCTCAGGGTGAGACCCCAGGGATGGTTGCATTTCTCAGGGGCCTCTGGAAACCTGAGCAGTTTTTGAGGCCCACAGGGACGCTTAGAGAAGCTTAGTTACTCACCAGCTACTGAAGATCACGACCCCAGGATGCATTAACTGTTAGGTGACTGAATCCTTCTCCCAGGGACCACAGGATCTCAGCTAGAGCCTACCACTGGGATTGCCGGCTATGGAATGGAAGCCCTCCTCTGCCACAAGTAAACCCCCAACCTATGGGTCTGCCCACCCTCTACCTGCCTGACCACCTCCTGCCAGCCTGCAGAGAGACTGTGCATTCATTCATGCAACAATTCTTAAGGGAGATAAGAGGTGAAAGTAAATAAAGCACTGCTTGTCCTCTAGAATTTTATAGGCTGTTTCTTCCACTAGTGCATCCTGGGGTCATGACTTTCAGTAGCTGGTCTGAAGGTCAGGGAGGAGAAATTAGGTTGGACCTCAAGAAGCACTTCTTGTGGGGAGGGGCAGTGCGGTACAGTGGTTACAGGCACAGACTCTGAGGGTCACAGACCTGGGACTGCATCCCAGTTCCACGGCTCACCAGCTGTGTGTCCTCAGGCAAGTAACTTAACCTCCCTGAGCATCATGGTCCTCACCTGGAAAGTGAAGGTAACAGTATCTGCCTTGCAGGCCCTCGGGGCTGACTGAGACATGGCGAGGGAGGAGCCTGGCACAAGGTGAGCGCTCACTTCAGAGCAGCCTTTATCCTCTTGGAGGGAGCCGCACTTTGGGGGAAGAACCAGGCAAACCCCAACTCCACTCCTTCTGCCTCATTTGACCTCCCTGAGCCTTGGTTTCCTCATCAGTGAAATGAGGAAAACACAGCCTGACCCTTGGGAGGGGATTGGGGGAGGAGCTGGAGGCGGGGGAGGTGAATCGATCTGGACCCTGAAGGTCCAAACCCAACACTACCCTCCGCCAGGGGAGCCGTCAGCTCCTCCTCCCGCCTTCTTCGTCTCCACCTCGGTGTTGGGGTCGCGTGAAGGTCGGGGTGGGGGAGACGCACAGGGATGAAGTCCCAGTCATGCCCTGAGCCAGCGTTTGGTGCCTCAGTTCCCTGCCAAGTGTTGCCCAGGCTCTGGGGACCCCTCCAGTGATGGGGAGCTCACCACCCCCTGGGCTGGGTGGCAAGAATCCCAGGGCACCAGAGGGGATGCGGCAAGGAGTCCTGAGCTGCTGCAGCCTCCAGGCACCAGCCCTGCAGGGCGCAGTCGGCCCAGGGCCACATCCTGAGAGGTATCCCCAGCGTTGCAGGAGCAGTTTTCCCCAGTAACTCCAGGTACTATGGGAGAGAGGGAATCTGTGTATTAGAGAGACAGTGAAAAAAAAATTTTTTTTAATGATAAAGAAAAGGGAAATCTAAAGTCTCCTGGGAAAAGACAGGACCCATTTTTCAATTTCTCTTTGAATCATCTGAAAAAAATTACACCTTAACCACAGTGGCTCTTTATTGATTCAGGGAGTAACAGAGCTATTAGCCCAAGACCTGCAAGGCAGGGCCTGGAGAGCAGAGACCTCGACCCCCCACTGTGATGTCCAGGGGCAGCCGGCACCACATGCAGGGAACACTCTGCTCTGGGAGCCACCTCCAAGCTCTGCCTGAACTCACTGTGTGGCCTTGGGAAATCCCACTCCCTCTCTGGGCCTCTTCTCCTCCTTGCTCCTGAAGGGTGGGACCAAGAGGTCTCTGTAATTTATCCAGATCTGAGCTGATGTTCAGGATCTAAAATGGCCAAGGGGGTGAGAAGGGGCAGACCAGAGATGGGACTGAAGGGTATAGACAGGAAAGACCAGAGGAACAGGCTGGGTGACCATGAGTTTCCCCGAAACCTGGCTGCCGGGTCCTGACTGCACTGGAGGCTTCACCCTCCACCAGGAACCCTGGAGGCATCCTCGACCCCTCCCACTCCCTCCCTGCAGCCCACATCAAATCCACCTCCAGTTTCATCTCCCCAAACCGCTGCCATCATCCTCTCTCTCTGACTCCATGGCCTCTTCCCACCCCAACACCTGCCATCATCTCCCATCTAGACCTTTTCTCAGCCTCCTAGCAGCCTCCTGCCCACCGTCCTCTCCTGACCAGAGGCTGCAAAGAGCAATTCACCGCAGAAATCCACTCAGGCCTCCTGAGTTCTGGCCTTTCCCCCGTGTTCTCAGGAGGAGGACAGAGCTGCTCCCTGTGGCCGACCTGGTCCAGTGGGGCCTGGCCCAGCCCCCCACCTCCACCCTCACTTGCTTCCTCCTTTCCCATCACACCCCCACTCAGGCCCTGAATTCACCCCCCTAGCACTGCAGATTCTTTGCACGCACTGGAGCACACCTCCTCCCCATTTCTCCAGAGTTTCCCCTCCTTGCCCCTCAGACCTCCTCAGGGAAGCCTTCCTCGACCTTCCTGCCAAGGTCAAACCCCGGCTCAGGGTCCCGAGCCCTGGGAACCTCTTCCAGGGCACACTGGTCACAGGGCAGGTTCCAGGTCATTTGGCAACTGTCTGTGCCCCCACTGGGCTGTGAGCTCAGGGCTGGGAAGTGTCATTGTTTCATTCACTGCCGTAGCCCCTAGAACAGGGCCTGGCACATCGTAGGTGCTCAGTAAACACTGGTGGGAGGAAGGCATGGAGGGAGAAGAATCGGTGGAGTTCGCTCTGTTCAGAGAAGGTGCCTGGAAAAGAGAACAGAGACACAGGACTAAAGGATGGAGGACCAGGGGCTCCCGAGCCACAGCCGGGGACTCAGGAGATGTCATCTCCAGCCGGGAGCCCCTGAGGCTGAGTTGGGGGACAGAGGATGAGAGTTACTCTGGGAAGCCCCAGATGGAGGCCAGAGAGGCAGGAGGGCCAGGAGGGACATGGTCTCCCCAGAGGAACATGGTCTCCGCTCAAGGCTCCCATCTGCGGGAGGACCCGCCACTCTGACCACATCCCTCCCCTGCTCCCGAACCATCCTTGGCTCCCAGCGCTGCCTGCTCAACCCACCTTCCCCGCCTCATCTCCCTCCATTTGTCCCCACAGGCCCTGGGCCTGGTCCCTAATCTACCACTTTCTTCAGCTCAAGTGTCACCTCTTCCAGGAGGCCTTCTCTGATTCCCTTTGCTGCTTGTCCCTCCTCCATTCCCAGAAGACCCAGCTGATGTCCCTCCTACAGAGCTTGTGTCAGTCTCACCACTAGATCGTGAGCTATTGGAGGTGACAGGAGGTTTTATTCTTCTCTCCCTCACCCTGGCACACAGCCCAGCACGCAGTGGCTCTCAAACTGGGCGAGACAAATGAATGAATGAATGAATGAACATTACTAGCCTCCATTTATTCAGGACCTGCTGTGTACCAGGCACTGTGCTAACATTTTACGAGCATCATTTCATTTAATCCTCCCTACAACCCCTTGTAGAGTATACTGATATATGCCCATAGTACCGACGGGGAAACTGAGGCTCGGGGGGTTGGGTCACTCACCAAGGTCACACAGCAAGTAAACTGAGGCAGTAGAACCTCCCTGCTCAGCTCCATCCGATGTCTCTTGCTCTCCCCCTGAGCTGAGCCCATAGTTCATGGTCACATCCAGGGCTTCCCTGCCAATCCCTCCACTCACTGAGGACCCACGATGGCTGCTTTGGTTGAAAGTCATGATCACAAACACCCAGCCTCAGTTCAACAAAGAAGGACCTGCCTTTTCCCAGTGCGTGTGCTGGCATGAGTGTGTCACTTAGGGACCCCTGCGTAAGTGACAGGTATGTCCATAAGAGACCCCTCAGTCCTACCCATGGACTCTCTCCATGCTTATCGTAGGCAGAGGCCCCTGTCCTCTCCCCTCCAGGGGCTGGCAGCCCTCCCAGGCCCATGTGGGTGCTGGAAGCTCCCTCTCCATTGTTCCGGGAACATCACCTATAGATCATGAAGTCTGAGGCTGTAATGTCAGCGTCATTTGTATATCTCCAACGAGCCAGAGGCCACAGGGCTGTTCAGATCCCAGAGATTCTGGAGAGGGGAGGAAAATGCTCAGATGAAAACAGAGGGAGCACAGAGGAAATAGAATGTGCCAGGGAGATTAATCCACTACTCAGACATGAAAGAAATGTGTTTACTTATATTTTATTGCATCTTATTGGAATGTACACTTCATACTTAGCTGCTTGCAAGCCTCGGATTATCCAGAGAGAAAGCGAAATGAAAGACAAGAGAATAAAAACATGGACAAAAAAGCTCCTGAAATTGAAATCATTAAGAGAGAGAAATAAAAGCCAGACTTGAGACAAAAGCAGTCACTTGGCGCCAGGGCCCTCTCAGCACTGACACCAGGTCCCCAAGGCCACAGAGCCCAGTGCCAGCTGCCCACCAGCCCTGCAGTCCTGATCACTGGCATCAGGGAAAGTCCCAGGCCAGATCAGGAAGCTCTGCTGTCCTAGAGCTGCTCCCTACTTGCTATGTGACCAGGGCAGGTCACTGCCCCTCTCTAAGCCTCATTCCCCAAGGATGAAATGAGAGGCCTGGACCAGACACCTTCAGAGGCAATGGGAAGAGGCGGGGAGTGGTTAAAATAAGAGCCCTTCCTGGGGTTCAGGGAATCCCATAGACAGCCCCTGTTATGAGCTGAATTGTGACCCCCCCCATTCATATATTGAAGCCCTATCTAATCCCCAATTTGACTATACTTGGAGATGGCCCTTTAAGGAGGTAATTAAGGTTAAATGAGGTCATAAGGGTGGGGCCCTAATCCAATAAGACGAGTGTCCTTCTCAAAAGAAGAAGAGACACTGGGGTGCACACACAGAGAAAAGGCAATGTGAGGACTCAGAGAGAAGGCGGCCGTCTGCGACACAGAGAGAGAGGCCTCAGGAGAAATGACCCTGCCAGCACCTTGATCTTGGACTTCCAACCTCCAGAACTATAAGAAAATAAAATTCTGTTGTCTAATCCACCCAGTCTGGTAGCCTGTTATGGCAGCCCTAGCTGACTAATACACCCCAATAAGACCCACTGATAGATCTGAACCAATGGTACCCAGTAATCAGGATGACATGCTGAGGGCAGGTGGAGAGAGGTGGATGTTAGTACATTTTCCTGACCCTTATGCACCTTCTGTCTCCACCAGCATCCCAGCCCCTGTGCCATCTGTGCCTCCCCCATCAAAATTGCACCCAGGAAAGGCCCTGAAATCCCCTCTCACTGCAGAGTGATTGGCTGAGGAGGAGGAAGGAGTAGGGGCCTGGTCTCCCAGGGCAAAAACTTCCATCTTCTAACAAATGGGCACTAAGAATCTCAGGCATCAAAGAGGGAAGACCTTGGTGGAAGGGAACCCTCCAGCTTCCTGGCCACTGATTCTGCCCACCCTCAAGGCCAGAAAATTGTGGGGGAGGCAAGGAGCTCAGGAGGGACTGTTAGTGGAATGTCCAGGTGCTGCTGCTGGTGTACGTGTATGTGTGTTTTGAGAGAGACAGAGACAGAAGGAGGGACCAGTACCTCAGTAATAACACAGAGTGGGAGGCGACTCAGACACCTTTTTATCCCTGGTACCAATGATGAAGCCTCCTTAGCTGCCCAGAGCAAGGATGAGGCTCCCAACCAGGCTCTGGAGACACAGTCAAGACCCAGACACAGCCCTGGGCTGGAAGGTCTGGCAGCCTGGTTGAGGCCCCACTATGTCAGAACATGGTGACCACTGGGGACACAGGAATACAGATGTGAACAAAACACAAAAATCTCTGCCTTCATGGCAAACCGTAGCCAACGTTTATTGAACATTTACTGCATTCTGAGCACCGTACGAAGCCCTTTGCAGGACTGACCTACGAATTAGGTATTATCACTGTCCTCGTTTTACAGATGAGGAAATTAAAGTTAAGTATCTTGTCCCATGTCCCACCCTATAAGTAGGTGCTGGCATCAGGATTCAGATCCAGGTTGGTCTGATCCAGTTGGTTTTCTAAACACAACATTATTAGTACTAATAGAAGCACCATTATTATCTCATTAGCACTATTAAGACAGACATCCCCATTAGCCTGGAATCACCAGATCGTGATGATAGTTGCTGGTGCTAACTGAGCTGGGTCAACCAGATGCCCCTTGCTTGCTCAGCCTTTTACATCAGCATCATGTTAGAGAGCCTGAGAGGTGGGACTTTCCTTACTCCTGTTGCGTAGATGAGGAAACTGAGACCCAGAGACACTAAGGTATGTGAATATCCCAGCAACTAGTGAGCGGCTGAGCAGGGATTTGCATCTAAGAGTAGCTCCAAAGCCCTTAATTGAGGTCGAGAGAGGTTAAGCAACTAAAGTAATTAAACCCACGCTATCGACACTTGCACAGCCAGATGTCTTAAGGTGGCCAATTAGACAATGTTCTGATGTCAGCATGTACAATCCCTGCTTCTTGCTGCCAAGTACCATGCCCTTGACACCCTTTTATCAGTCCCTCCCTGAGCCATGGGAGTTAGCACATGCTGATACGTTCTCAAAAATGGAGCGAGGGTGTCTGTTGCAAACATCACTGAGTTATTTGAAATGGCTGGAAGTGTAAAGCTTTATTTTTAAAAGTCATGTCAAAACATTGTTAGGGTTGGGGTGGGTGAGCAGAATCAGAAAAAGGGACTCGGTCACAAGTATGCCGGTCCAGGAAGCCTCTGTGTGCCCATGAGCCTGAGACTCTACTCTCCTAACAGAGACACCAGGGCAGCCAGAAAGCACCAGTACAAGGACCTGCCAAAGTCCAGCTCCCCACAGCAGGCACTGGGAAGCCACAGAAGGAACGAGTGGGAACCATGGCAGCATCAGATAAACCAAGCAGACCACAATGACTCTGATAACTAAACTGCCACTGGGACCACGGCCCACAGTTGTAGGTCAAGAACCCATGTGCCAAACCCAAACAGGGTGTTTGCCTGCTAAAATAAAAGATTTAAATAGGGAGGGCCTAGACTCCTCTGGAAGATATAGCCACTGCAATAAGGCAACAAAAATAAATATAAGGCACATGGATTTGAAAGAAAGAAATAAAACTGTCTCTATTCGGAGATGGTATGAGTCTCTTCGTAGAAAATCACAAGGAATCCACTAAAACAAAAAAAAAAGCCTTCCCAGAGCTGAGTTCAGCAAGCTCACAGTATAAAAGATCAACACACGAAAGTTTACTGTATTTACTAACAATGTATTTACTAACTGTATATACTAACAATGAACATGTGGAAACCAAAATTTAAAACACAATGACATTTACAGTCTCCAAAGGAAATGAAATATTTAGCTTACACTTAACAAAGCATATATGAGATCTGCATGCTGCGAATTACTGTAAAGAGCTTGGAAGTTATCATTCCCATCCTCACAATAAGAAAAAAAGCCGGGCAAACTGAAAATCATCAATCATCTTCTGAGATCCATCAGAGAATTGAGGTCACAGACAAACTGGTGCCCCGAAACCTGGAAAGGCAAGAGGATACCTAGAATCACAGCTTACCAAGGACAGAAGCCCTTAACTGGAGCCAGCAACTGTAGGAGCACTTTAAACTCAACATGATGAATTGCTGAGGTCTCACAGTCGACTAGCTTGGGAGCTAAAAACTCCAAGAAGGCAAGTCGTAAGGGGGACTCCCACAATTTGTGAGTTTAACCTCCAGGAACCCCATAAGGTTTTCAATGTGAAGACAGGAGAATTCAGATGCACTGAAAGACTGAGACATAATTCTAGGACTGTAGAATGTTTCCCCTCCCTGCACAACGCCACTTCAATAAGGTTCCTGTAGCTAAAAGGACTGCAAGCCTCAGACCCTATTTAAGGAGACTTTAGGAAAAGTCAAGACGACAAGGACACTGGAGGAAATTTTAGCCTCTGATACTGGGACTACAGCAAATGTAAACACAGCCTAACTCCTAGCCAGATAAACATAAAACCTCCCATTAAACCTCCCATTAAACGCTGATTTACCTGGGTCCCTTTGACCTGACACATCATGTCTAGCTATCAACAATAAATTTCACTCAAGGGCAAAAACACAGTCTGAAGAGATAAAGTAGGTATCCCAAGGAGGAGGGTATACAGGCATCCCCAGTGAGGTATTGATGTTTTTACAACAAAATAAGCCCAAATGCTCTCACCCTGATGTGTGGACAAGTGATACAGGATTCTCATTAGAAAGGGCATCAAGAAATCTTTCAATATGGAAATCAATGGACGCTCGTGAAGAGAATTACCAGCTGAATAACGAGGAAGGGCAAGTCAATAGAACTGAGAAAATATGGAGGAGAGAAGCCACAACTCACTCCCTGGTTACAGGGTCAGAGACACCAAATTGATTAAACAATGACACTGAATTATGAGGAAACATGCAACTTCTTAACAAAGACAGAAACCAACTAATGGGATAACGAATGATCTTCAAGGAACATCAGAGCCTGCAGTCATCTGAGCATTTTCTAACCACATAAATGATTCCTAAAGGCCCCACCTCTGTCCTGATCGAGTGCTGGGGCTAGACCCTCAGCCAGGTCCCACCCTCACCATGCTCTCTGAGCTCAGTCTCCCCAATGCCTTCTCTGGACCAGAGACCAGTCCGTCCTGCCTACCTGTCCGCCCTCAATGTGTAGTCCACCCCTTCCAGGAAGTCTCCCCTGATTCCTCCAGGCCCCAGTCACTCAACCTCTGACCTCAGTCTAAACAGCAGTATGCCCTGAACCATGTGCTGATATTTGGTAAGAGTGTGAGTAGTGGCTCTTTCTTGCAGGTGAGAACTTGGACTCTGGGGTCAGGAAGACCTGGGTTCACATCCCAGTTTTCTGTATGACCTTGACCAAGCTGTTACCAGCTCAGCCTCAGTTCTCTCATCTGTGAGGTGAGGGTTATGATTTCCACCTCTCAGCAGATTTAATGAAATGCGGAATGTAAAGTGCTGTCACGATGCCTGACACTTAGGCAGTGCCCAAGAAATGTTGGTCATGGTTATAACCGCCCCTAACAGTGTACAGAGCACAGCCAGATCTGTTAGGGTCAAGCTCTCTCTCCCATAGAAGGGACCACATCTGGCATTTCTACAGCACTTTAAAGTTGACAGAGCCCATTCACGCCATTTGTCTGTGGGGAACCTCAGATCCCCAGAGAGCAGGCAAGAGTGTGAGTCTGGGGCCAGAATCTCTGGGTTCAAATCCTGCCTCCACCACCTCCTAGTTACCCTGTGCAAGTTCTTTCCCCTGTTTGACCTTCAGTTTCCTCACCTGTAAACTGGGGCTAACAATGCTATCTCTTTGTAGGATTGTTATAAGGTCTATACATGTAAAGCATGTAGGACAGTGCCTGGCCTGTAAAAGTCCCTCCATCATGTCTGAGATCTTTATCATCCTCCCCATTTTACAGATGAGCAAACTGAGGCTCTGAGAGGCTAAAGCACGTGTCCAGGACCACACAGATGATGGCTGTCAAAGCCAGCTCTTTAACTCAGACTCATAGTGTCTGGATCCGCATCCCAACTACCATGTGTCAAGGGCTGTGCCCTTTACGCCTCATCTCGTCCCACAGCCGTCCTCGGAAGGAAGTCTCCTCATTTCCCGCTTCACAGGTGAGGGAACAGAGGTCCGGGGTGCGCATGGAACTGGCCCGAGGTTCCACAGCCAGTAAGGGAAGAATTCCCCAGAATTCAGACCCAGGGCTCCCTGTTCCCAAACCCGCAGTGAAGGCGGTTTCCTCCTCCCTTCTTTCCCGACAGGCCCCAGCTGAGGGGAAAGGGCTGCAGGGACAGGGGACCAGCTGGGGCCTGTAGGGAGGGCAGGCTGGGCAGCCACCCCCAGGGCTCCAGAGATCGCCCGAGTTCCGAACTTTGTCTGCTGGAAACTCTGCAGAGTTCAAACCTTGGCAAAGCCAGAACCTCCTCTGAGAGCGGGAAGGAGAGGGGAGAAGGACGCACTTTCTCTCCATCCTCTCCCTTTGGCATCTGCAGAGCTGTGCACATGCATCAGAAGAAGAAGGCACATCTTCAAGGGCTCCAGCATGAACCCCACACAGATGTATTTTTCTGAACCTCATTATCTTTCCCTCCCAAGGTCAGAGGTGATGTCAATAACTTCCTGCCCACTGCCTGGCACAGATCTGCGGCGAGGCCGCACGCCTGTTTTAGGAGCTGTAAATCCATCCTCCCTTCCCCTAGAAATCATTTGGAAACCCGGTTGCTAAATCCATCTAAATCCAGTAGTTCATGAGTCAAAGGCCTCTTCTGGGCTCGTGCTCGGCTGTTGAGGCTCCATCTCCCCAGACCAGGTTCTATCCAGGGTCAGGGAAGCCGTGAGACCCACCGAGGCCAGGGCCAGAGAAAACCCCCCAAACCATGTGGCAGTTGTTGCCCCAGCCTGCATCGGCCCTCACCAGTCACACGGGAGTGGGTGCTCTCACCAACCAGGCCGAGAAAAATTCCTAACAAGTCTGCAGGGAGAGAATCCACCTGGTGCCAGAGCTTCACCCTCAGGCATATAACAAGCCCTTGTCAAGCTCCAGAGAACACCCTGGTTCTGAAGTGGCACAAGCATTTGACTCGGAGTCCCATCACTTTACAAAGCCAGAGGGCTTAAGGCAGCATCTCCTCCAGGTGGGGAGGCAGGAAGTGGAGCCTACTTCCAGCCCCTCTTCCCTGCGGCTCTAGAGAGCTGTGTGGTGCTGCGAGCAGCGGGGGCTGAAGATGGGGAGCCCTCCTGTGCACGGGGCACGTGCACGACCTGCCTGAGGTCACACAGGGAGTGAGGTGCATAGCTGGACTGAACCCAGGTCCACCGGGTTCCGGAGCTAATGCTGTTAACACTTAGGCGGCAGTCTGCAGATTCCCAGAAGAGGGTGGGGTGTGCGGAGGATTGGGAGGGCCAGGCCTGAGAGCCCCAAAGCCCCGAAACACTCCTTGCTCCCCCCAAGTGGTGGGGGCACGTCTCGAAGCTTCTACTCCTCGCAGCGGCAGCTAGCGCCAGTAAACTACTCCCGGTAATGGAGATGTTTGCTTGGGGAATTAGGGAAGCAGTAAACAGAAGCCCTGAGTAATTAACCATGGACTGTGGATGTGCTCAGCCTTTCAATGCTGCCACCCCTGCAGTGGCTTCCCCTGCAGTGAGGTGATACCACTGGGTGGCGTTTGTCTGCCGAGATGAGCAAGTGAGAATCAGTCAGAGCCATGGAGAGTCAGGGGATGCTTGGAAGACCACTGAGCATCATTCCCTCATTGGCCAGATAGGGAAAGCAAGGCCCTGAGCGGGAGAGACAGCTGCCCAAGGACACACAGCTGAGGGAAGAGATGGAGCTCATGCCCTGCTCACTGTGAGTGCAGCCGGATCATCAACCCAACTTTGTGGTGTCCCTTTGCCCTGACTTCACCTTTGTAAATAGTCCATTTATTAAACTCTCCTCAGAAGCAGCTCGAGCCATAAACCAGTAGGAACACTTCATGGTGATTTTGAGGAACTGGAGGCTGAGTGAGGACTAGCTGGAGAGTGAGAAACTCAAGAAAGCCACAGGACAAGGAGCCAACACACCTACTGGAAAAGACAACATTCAAAAAACTGACCATACCGAATGCTAGCAAGGATGCTGAGCGACAGGAACTCTCACTTATTGCTGATGGGAATGCAAAATGCACAGCCACCATGGAAGACAGTCTGGCAGTTACTCACAAAGCTAAACATAGTCTTCACCTTATGATCCAGCAATCACACTCCTAAGTGTTTACCCAATGATTTGAAAATTTATGTTCGCAAAAAATCTGCACATGAATATTTATAGCAACTTTATTCACAATCACCAAAACCTGGAAACAATCAAGGTATCCTTAAATAGATAAATGAGTAAATAAAATGTGGCACATCCACATAATGGAATATTATTCAGTGACAAAAAGAAATGAGCTATCAAGCTATAAAAAGATATAGATGAAACTTAAATGCATGTCACTAAGTGAAAGAAACCTGTCTGAAAAGGCTATATAATGTGATTCTAATTATATGACATTCTAGAAAAGACAAAACTATTAAGACAGTAAAAAGATCATCTAGTGGTTGCACAGGTTGGATAGAAGAAGGACAGGGTATATTTTAGGAGGTTGAAATTATTCTGTATGATACTGTAATGGTGGATACATGCCATTATGCATTTATCAGAACCCATAGAACTTTACAGCACGGAGAGTAAGTCTTAGTGTATACAAATCTTTAAAACATCGTGTAGGTGGTCAGAGAATCTAACTGTATTGCAAATGTAGGAAACAACCTGAGTAAAGAGAGTGGGGGGAAAAAGTGCTGACCTAAGTAGCTTTGGAAATGAGTTGATTCTGTAAGACTAAGATAAAAGGAACTATACATAAGAACTGTGTGCTGGTGGATAAAGTTGTTTCCCAAGAGGATATCGATTAACAATTCTGATACTGCCATGCATGTATGTATACTCTGGAATTGAACAATTAGGTAGATGATTGAGGGGCTGTGGGAGCCAGATTTCTCACTGTTAGAGTGGGTTTTTATATATAAGCAAGGGGAGGAGGCTGGAATGATTCATGAGGTTATGGATTAGAGTTGGAAGCATCAGCATGAAATCTGTGTTGCTTAATATCAATACTGACAGCTGTAGGGGCTTCCCAGGTGGCGCAGTGGTTGAGAGTCCGCCTGCCGATGCAGGGGACACGGGTTCATGCCCTGGCCCGGGAAGATCCCACATGCCACAGAGCGGCTGGGCCCGTGAGCCATGGCCGCTGAGCCTGCGCGTCTGGAGTCTGTGCTCCGCAACAGGAGAGGCCACAACAGTGAGAAGCCCGCGTACCGCAAAAAAAAAAAAAATACTGACAGCTGTGTATAGAAATATTTTTGGACATGTGTATATAAATCACTTAGCATACATCCGTATAGCTCTTTGCTCTATTAGTTGAGAGGGCCTAAAAGAAATGACACCCCAGTCACAACAAGCACAATTAATGGGCAGATCTTGGTGCCTCATATCATTCTCCAATGAAACAAACCAGGATTCCTTAAAGAAATGGCTGATTCTAGGACTGGGGCAGGAAATATACAAAACAACCCTGCAGCAGATCATAGGGCCAGAAAATAGGGAAGTGCCCCACAAAGCTACAACAATAACAAAAAGCCACATTGATGGCAGTATGACAAAGGGACACAGGAGCCAAATGAAAGAGTTCCCAATGGTCAAAGTTAGAACAATTTGAACAGCAAAATAAAGTAGTATTGGAATAAAACCCAAAGACTACAATAAATATCCATGAGTCCAGGCTGATATAAATGATTGAATAAGTTAATAAATTAATATATTTATTTATTATGTGTTATTAATTTAATAAATTATTCATGGGAGACAAATCTGCCATGAAGAATTCCAAGTAATTTATGTAGATATTCTGCCCTCTTGGAGGGGCAGCATGGCTCCTACTCGTGTGTGGGCTGCACATAATGAGTTCCTTGCAAAGAGCACAGCATGGAAATGCATGTGGCAGGGAAGAGTAACTTCACAGGAAAACCTGGCAAGCATCACCTTAGCCAGATGACCGAGGTCAACCCCAACAGTGATAAATCATGTTGATAATATGGGCCTTGGCAAGGCATGATGAAAATGAGACTTTGTGGTCATCCTTCCAAAAATTCACAGCCCCAGTCTAATCATGAGGAAAACATCAGGCTAATTCCAATAAAAGGACATCCAAAAATAAATGTGACCAGTATTCCACAAAAATGTCAAGGTCATCAAAACCAAGGAAAGTCTGAGAAACTGTCACAGCAAAGCCTTAAGGAGCCATGATGATTAAACATAACGTGGCATCCTGGATGGGATTCTGGACCAGAAAAAGGACATTAGGTAAAAACTAAGGAAATCTGAATAAAGTAAACTTTAGTTGATCATGCTGTCCTAATGTTGGTTTATTAATTGTAACAAATATCCCAACGTGATATAAGATGTTAATAGTAGGGGAAATTGGGTGCAGGGTATTTAATGAGTCTCTATACTACCTTCTCAATTTTTCAGCAAATCTAAAACTGTTCTAAACAGTAAATTCTATTTTAAAAGAAAAAATAGTTAAAGCTAAAGAAAAAATGAATATTCTCAACACTCCACAAAGAACTATTTTTGACATTTCCATTTCTTTGCTTCCAGTACTCTTTGTTTTGAGCTTATAATTAAGTGTCCTGGCGTGTTCTTGGTTATGGTTTTGTCTTTTAACGTTATGGTTTTGAGCAATCACTGTGTTGTTACGAGTGTAACCTCATAGCCTATCTCACAGCTGTTTTTGTTCATGGTGGAACATTCTGCCCAGTGGACCATCTTGAGTTTAGTAACTGAACTCCTCGTGTTGGGTTGATTGGGTTGTTCTCAAATTTTTGCTATTATAAGTAAGCCTAGAGACACAAGCTTCCAGAAAGGGGTAGATGGGAGTCCTCAATCCTCATTTTTCTTTCAAAAAAATACCTAATGCATATGCTACCAGTTCACTGAACAGGCAGAATCTGATGGGGCACAAACAGGAATAGCATCAATTCCCCCAGCCCTGCCTTCAAACAGGCTCCCTCTGAGCCCCCTACTCACCCCCAACGGGCACCACAGTTACTTCAACCTTGAGCTCACCTTCAGCTGTAACAGCATATTGTGGAATTAAGACCTGCCCACTTATCAGCATGGAAAGATCCAGTCAGGTCCAACCCTCCCCAGCTCAGGACCCACCAGGGTTCAGAGACCCCAGCTGGGGAAGTGTGGAGGTGGAGTACAGGTTCTGCTCGTTCCCTCCCCTTTCCCCTCTAGGATCCTGGCAGAGGACGGGAAGACTTTAGGGAAAAGGGGAGCAATTTTACTCTTGGCTGGTGCTGTCTGTGGTCCTCCCCCAGCTGTGGAGGTCCTGGGCACAGTGGGCATGCACATGCCAGTTCTCTCCTGTGGCACAGATAGATGTGGTCATTGGAGCTACACTGTTCCGTGACAAAGGGCATGCTATGTGGCTGATCTTTTGTGTGCCACCCCGAGCCCAAAGGTCTTCCTTGTTCAGTCAACCCACTGCTGGGATCCCCTTCCCCCCAGGAAGGGCTCCCAATGAGATTATTCAAGGCTCAGTGAAAATCTGTGTCTTCCACGTGTGTCTTACTCCACTTGGGGCTGCTATAACAAAAGTATCATAGACTAAGTGGCTTGTAAACAACAGAAGCTTACTCATTACTGTTCAAGAGGCTGGGAAGTCCAAGCTCAAGGTGCCGGCAGATTTGGTGTCTGGTAAGAGCCCTCTTCCAGGTTTATAACGGTCTGTCTTCTCTTTGTGAGCTAACACGGCAGAAGGGGCAAGGGATCTCTCTGTGTCTCTTTTAGAAGGACACTAATCCCATTCATGAGGCTCCACTCCCATCACCTAATCACCTCACAAAGGTCCCACCTCCTAATACCATCACACTAGGGAGCTGGTATCAACACATGAGTTTTGAGAGGAGGGGGACACAAACATTCAATCCATAGCAACATGGAGCACAGAAAATTCCCCTCCCCTCCACTCCCCACCTGAGAGCACAGCTGCCCTTCCCTGCCCCCTCATCCATCCCTGCCCTGTTGAACAGCCCTGGCCAACTTCCAACCAACCTCAGACCTTCTGAATTCTCCAGACATGTTGATGTAGGTGACTGTATCTCCCAACAGTCATCACATGAGGAAACTGAGGCACAGAGAGGTTAAATCCCACATATAACACAGAGGATCAACAGAGCCAAAAGTTTGCTCTCTGAAAATATTTAAAAACAGAGAAGACTCTGGCAAAATTGAACAAAAATAGAGAGAGAGTGACAGCACAAATAAGCTATATAAGCAACAGAAAAGGGAAATCACCACAGAAATTACAGAGATAATGCATGGAAATTTGCATGAACAACTGTATAATAAATTTAAAATTTTAGATTAATGGAATATATTCCTAGAAAAGTATAACTACCAAAACTGACCCAAAGAGAAATTTTTTAATCTCCATAATTTTGTAATCATTAAATTGAATCAATAGTAGAAATCTTCCCACAAAACACTTTATCCACATGGTTTTATAAGTGAGTTCTCCCAAACATTTAAGACAGAAATCATTCCAGTTTTGTGCTAATACTTTCATTTATGAGACCAAAAAACCTTAAATCCAAAGTCAGACCCAAAATGGGAAATTATGGAGCACATTCACTCAAAAGTGTGCATGCAAAATTGGCAAGAAAATTCCAGCAATGAATAAATTAGATAATATATTATGACCAGGTTTGTTTTTTCCTAGGAATGTGATGCTAGTTTAGCATTAGTTGATGAATTAATGTAATAGATCACCTTAGCAGATCTTTTTTTTTTTTTTTGTGGTACGCGGGCCTCTCATTGTTGTGGTCTCTCCCTTTGCAGAGCATAGGCTCCGGACGCGCAGGATCAGCGGCCATGGCTTGCGGGCCCAGCCGCTCCGTGGCATGTGGGATCCTCCCGGACCGGGGCACGAACCCACGTCCCCTGCATCGGCAGGCGGACTCTCAACCACTGCGCCACCAGGGAAGCCCTAGCAGATCTTTTAAAAGCATACAGTCATCTAAATAGATGCAGAAAGGGCATTTGATAAAAGTTGGCATTAATTCACAATAAAACTCTTAGCAAACTAGAAATGAAAGGAATAAAAGGGCTTCTGCCAAAAAGCCTACAGCAAACATCATATTTTGTGGTGAAATGTTGAAAGCTTTCCCTTTAAAATTAAGATCAGGAGCAAGACAAGGATGGCTGCCAACATTAATAATATTCAACATGGGAGGTCTTTTCTAGAGCACTTAAAAACAAAAAGAAATGAAAAGTATACAGGTTGGAAAGGAAAAGCCAAAACTGTCATATTTGCCTATGCCGTGTTTGCCTCTCTGGAAAACCCAAAAGAGCCCACAGATGATAAGAGAGTTTAACATATTTGCTGGATTCAAAATCAATATACAGAGATAAAGATGCCATTTCCAAGAGAAGAGAAATTTTACAAACTTTCTGAGGTCAATAAGAAACCTAACAAAAGTTGTAAAGTTCTTTATGCAGAAAATTTGTATTTGCATATGCCTGGTATGAGCTTGGCATATTGTAGCACTTCACTGAATGTGTGTTTCTGTTTCCCCCCTGCCCTGTACCTGAGATGTTTGCATTTTCATCTTAAAGAAACCCTATCGGATTTGGCAGAACAATTTGTGCAGTGTTGAGTCTTACTGACCCCGTGTTCCATTAAAGACTAATATTTGCATAATGCATTTGCCAAACACCTTCACATTCATTATCTTGTGCCCAAGAGAAGGGGGTAATAATGATCACATTTGCACTGGAGGAAAGTGACCGGCAGGATCTAGTCAGTTTGGCGTCAGATTTTGGTCCCAGGTCTGTCCTTGTTTCTATGGCCGAGGTGTTTCACCTGCCCTGCACCTGTTTACCTGGCTTATTCACTGAGTAACTACATGGGCACTTACTGGGCCCTGTGCCAGATGCAAGAGGCACAGCGATTTGCCCGGTGGGCACGAAGCTTGTCTTCCTGGGGTTCCAGCTACTGGGAGGTCCATATCATCACACAACTGGGTGGCACTGTGCTACGTAAGATGCTGAGCGCAGAGGAGGGGAGCAAGGCGGCTTCCTGGAGGAAGGGGCACTTAATTCCAAGCTTGAAAGACAAGTCATCCAGAAATCAGGAGTGGGGAGGAAGTAGAAAAGAGTAAAAAAGTCATCCAGGCCGAGTAGACAGCATGTGCTTGGAGGAGACAGAGCTGTTAAGGAACAGGTAGAAGTTGGTCCAGCCAAAATGTAAGGTGCGCAGGCGTGGGGAGTGAGCAAGGAGATGATCAGAAGCCAGCCATTCCAGGGCCCCGCACACTGGGCCGAAGAGTATGACCTTGACCTTAAGAGCAAGGGGCAGCCACTAAGGAGTAAACAAGGTTATGACAAAGCCAGACCTGTGCTTTAGAGGACAGAGTGGGCAGACTTGAGGGTGGGAAAGAGGAGGAGACCCTGAAATCAGGAAGTCGGGTTGGGTCAGAGGAGAGCCTTGTATGAACTGAGAGGACCCATTCTCTGCCATTCCAGAGACCTCATAACCTCCTGAGCCCACTCCCAGCATCCATCCAGACTCAGGACTGCAGCGACAGACACTAGTCCAGCAGCTGAGGCTTTAGAGGGGGATGGTTGGCCCCAGAGCTGGAGAAGAGGCTCAGAAGCTCTCAGGACTAAAGAAAGAACAGTCAGAGCCAGGGGCTCAGGCCACCATACTCTCTCCTATACCATCTTTTGTCTCTGCTTCTCTCTTCCTTTCTGCAAAGTGGCCATCATTACTCCTACTGTACCCAGGGCATGCCCCATGAGCCAGAAAGGTAGCCCCAAGCTGTTGCCAATCCCGTGATCCCAAAAGCAATAGAGAACTTCCTCTAAAAGTTCCAGGAGAAAGTCCCAGGGAGGAAGCCAAACAGCACATGGGAGGCATTCTGTCCGATGGCTACACTACCTCACGTATAAAAACAAACCTTCACCACAGGCACTGGCAATGTCCCTAGGAGCTGTCCGAGAACATGGCCTCAGACAGCGGACTATTAGGTAAAAGGCAGACCCCTTCCATCATTTCATGCTGCCTACAGCAAACAGTCCCCTGGCACCCACGACCCAGATCTTCCCCAGCTTCCTGTGGTCTCAGACAAGACCTTGCCTGGCAAACCCTCAACCCAGCAATTCCACGTCTAGGTTTCGATACTAGAGGCAAATTCCCATGGGAACACAGCAAGGCTTGCACAGGATGTTCATTGCAGTGTAAGGATGTTCATGCAGAGGACAAAATGGAAACAACCTTAATATCCATTATAGGGAAATGGGGAATGGCGAAAGAAAAGGAGAAAGCAAAGGAAAGAGGGAGAGAGAGAGGGAGGGAGAGGGACAGAGAGGGAGAGAAGGGAAGGAAGAAAAGAGAAATAGCCAAGTATTTGAGATAAATTACTTCATTAAAACCAGTGAGGTCCCTCTCTGTATACTCACATGGAAAGATGTCTATGATATTGGCAAATTATTTAAAAGCTAGATGCACAAATACATATAATATGATAACTTTTATCTGTGACGTCCATTGCGGCACTATTTACAATAGCCAGGACATGGAAGCAACCTAAATGTCCATTCACAGAGGAATGGATAAAGAAGATGTGGTACATATATACAATGGAATATTATTCAGCCATAAAAGGAACAAAATAATGCCATTTGCAGTGACATGGATGGACCTAGAGATTGTCATACAGAGTGAATTAAGTCAGAAAGAGAAAGACAAATATCATGTAATATCGCTTATATATGGAATCTAGAAAAAAAGGGTACAGATGAACTTATTTGCAAAGCAGAAATAGAGACATAGATGCAGAAAACAAACTTATGGTTACAAAGAGGGGAGAGAGGGTGGGGTGAACTGGGACATTGGGATTGACATATATATACTACTATATATAATATAGATAACTAATGAGAACCTACTTATAGCACAGGGAAACCTACTCAGTGCTCTGTGATGACCTAAATGGGAAGGAAATCTAAAACATAGTGGATATATGTATACGTATAACTGATTCACTTTGCTGTACAGCAGAAGCTAACAAAACATTGTAAAGCAACTATACTCCAATAAAAATTAATAAAAAATAAATTAAGCCTGCATATTTGTGTGGTGTATCAATGCAAAGATAAGGGTCTGTGAGCGTTCCATATCACACCCATGTCAGTGGTATGAGGCGGGATGGGCTTTGGAGGGGAACGCAGCACAGAGGTAGTTTTTCTCTGTATGACCTGTATATATTTTCTCTGTATATAACAATAAGAGGGATTGCTTTAAGGCTTTGGATAATTAGAAATAATTTTAAATAAATGAGAGAAAACAAAATGACAGGCAATGTTGCTTGTAAAGGCAAATTAGAAAAAAAGTCACCTAAATACAAAAATACATCTAGAGGGAACTAAAATAAATGATGGTGCCTGTTACAACAGAACACCAGGCAGCCAGTGAAAGACAGAGATGATTTACATGGGGAGATATTCGCAAATGAAAAGCAATTACAAATTAGTGTGTACCAAGTATTCTTATGTTGTAAAAGAAAGAAAGTTTAGAACATGCATAGAAAAATATAAGCCATAGTGGAAAGAGTAGGACTTAGAAACCTACGGACCTGGGTTTCAGTCTCACTAATAGTTATCAGTGGAGTATTGTGGGGTTCACTCCACTGCTCTGAGCGTCAGTTTACCCATACTGAAAATGAGAATAACAACAGTGTCTACCTCATGGGGTTGATGTGAGGATTAACTGAGCTAATGTAGCCAAAAGGCTTATCATGGAGAACACAAGACAGCAAGATGATGATGGTGATGATGGTGGTGGTGGTGGTGGCGGTGATGGTGATGATTTTCTAGTGTTTCATCCAGGAAGTAGTTTGAGACTAAGGGAAGGGAACAGGGCATTTTTTTTTCTTAAACATCTTTATTGGAGTATAGTTGCTTTACAATGTTGTGTTAGCTTCTGCTGTATAACAAAGTGAATCAGCTATTTTACTCTTTATATACTCTTACAATATTTGAATGTTTAACAGTGAGATTGTGTTACTCTCTACTCTGGACTGAATTGTGTCCCTTCCCTCAATTCTCACATTGAAGCCCTAACCCCACCCCACACTGTGATTGTATTTGGAAATGGGGCCTTTGGGAGATAATTAGGGTTAGATGAGGTCATGAGGGTGGTGCCCTCATAATGAGGTTGGTGCCTTTATAAGAAGAGACACCAAACTGCTCACTCTTTCTGTCTCTCTTTCTCTCTGTCTCTCTCTGTCTGTCTCTCACCATATGAGGGTATGGTGAGTACGAGGCCATTCACCAGCCAGGAAGAGATCCCTCAGCAGAACTCAACCATGCTGGCACCCTGATCTCAGACTTCCAGCCTCCTGAACTAAATAGACAAATTGTTGTTTAAGTTACCCAATATATGCTATTTGTTATGGCAGCCCGAGCTGACTAAGACACTCTCAAAGTTTAAAAATACATACTCTAATAAAGACTAAAGGGGGAAAATAACCTTGGCTCAGCAGCCGACTGCAATGTGTCTGTTCTGCTGAGCTCTACACCCTGGCACTGCCCTCAGAGGAGGCTGCTCGGCCACCCTGTGGGTGAGTACACCTGACCACGTCCCCTCTCATCCTGAGAAAATCACATCCACACAGTGATTATGGAGGAGGACCAGGGGATGTGCCAGGCTCTCAGAACACAGTGAGACAGACAAAAATGATCCCTCCCCCCCGGGGAGGCTTGGGAGCCAGAGGACCGGCAAAGGTAGGTGACAAGTGTTCTCCTGTCGCCTGCCAGCATCCTGTGATTTAATACAGTTTGGACATTTTTCCAGCTGAGTGGCAGCCGGGGCTCCAGCCACATGAAATCAGGCAGATAAAAGCCTGAGCAAAGGGCACTGAGACCTTGGCTCCCTGTCATTCTGCCGCCAGCTCTGCCAGAGCCCAGCTGGCATGTTAAGTTGCTGAATCAATAAGGAAATGGATCAGGGCTGAAGGGAAAAGAGAGGCTGAGAATTCCACAAAATTTCTCCTCCTTTGAGAGTCACATGGTTATGCTGTTGTACCTTCCGGCATCAGGGAGGCCCATCCAACGACACAGAGGAGATCCCCAGCCACTGGCAGCGGATTCTGAGCACCTACTGTGCGCCAGGCCAGCACAAGGCCCCAGGGATGCAGCAGCGACAAGACAGGCGAGGCCCTGCCCATGGATACCATCAGCATGATGATAGTAAATCACAGTCCTTCATGCTCTCTGCTCTGTGCTCACTGCTCTCACCCATTTCTCTTAACCCTTGCAGCCACTCTATGAAGGAGGATTACTGTCATCCTATTTTACAGAAAATGAAACTGAGTTTCAAAAAGACGTTACCCACTGGGATATGACCTATGTAACAGCAGAGTCAGAACGTGAGCCCAGGTCCATCTGTGCCGAGGGTATGCCCTGGCTCACCACACAGTGTGACTCCGTGACATACACTAGAATATTCTAGAAGTGAGACCCAGGCCCAAGGTCTCCCCATAGTCAGGGTCAGACCCCAAGTACAATTCCTTGCACACACCCAGATAGGGGCTGGACAAGCCTTAAAGTGGTGTCTTAAATATAATGTCAATCTTGACCCCACGCCTCCTCCCTGCAGCCACTGTCTCCTTTATCTTTTCAACCCCACCCTCTTGGTTTTAACTGTTTATGCATCTGTGTTGCTGATTCACCGTGTGGTCCGGGAGGGAGTACCCAGTGCAGGGCTTACACACAGTAGGGCAGATGACATGCGGTTCTGAAAGGGACCTGGAGTCCCATGGGAGAGGGGGGATAGGGTCTCAAGTCCCATCTTTGCTCTTCACCAGCGACATGCCCCAGGCACTTTGCACCCAAGAGTCTCCTGCCCTCCCATGTAAGACCTGAGAGCATCCTCACCTCCTCCAAGGCTGTGGTTGGAGTTCAAAAGAGAAAACGGCTGTAAAGCTCTCAGCACAGAGCCTGGTACTTACCAAGTTCATGATGAGATTCGTGGCTATTAAGGATGATGATACTTATAACAACTGCTTGAAAAAAATATAAAACCAGAGGTTGTTATTTCCTTCTCTTTTGAGACTTCTGCTCCCTCTTAGCATTCATTCATTGATTCATTCATTCAATCCACTCACATGAATTGGGTACCTTCCACGGCCCAGCAGGGCTCCTCCTGGGACTACACGGGTGAAGGGGACAGGCAGGGTCCTGCCCTCCTGGGACTGATAGTCCTGTGGGGAAGAGTAACGACCATCAAGGAACCAGACTAGTGAATTAAACCATTGCAGGGAGTTCCCTGGCGGCCCAGTGGTTAGGACTTCATGCTCTCACTGCTGAGGGCCCGGGTTCAATCCCCGGTCGGGGAATTAAAATCCCACAAGCCTCGTGGCCAAAACAAAAACACTGCAGCCTGGGACAAGGAAAGCAAGGAAAAAATAGGATGCTGTAAAGGAGAATGATGCTTTTTCTGCCAGGATAATTCTCCTTAGTATGAGAAAGAAAACTCATGACCCATCACCCCACCAGTGTTGGCAGAGCACTGAGCTCCTCAGTGACCCTTGAGCTGTCCCCTCTGTGTCCCGCAAGACCCATGCCCTGCCTGGCCCACCCCCGCCCCCTGTGCAGCCCCCAAGTTCCTGATGGTTCCACAGCACCTGCTTGGTGGTGCCCCCTGCTGCCCACCGTGCCTTCTGTAGCCGACCATCCTGGGGCCCCTGCCCAGCTCTCAGCACCTCCCCGTCTTGCACACTGCCCACTCTCAGCCCTGGGAGGGGAGGGACCCTCAGGGATGGGACCATCTTGACCCCTTGGCCTTAGCCAATTGGACCAGGACTGGACACTTGACCCAGGCCAGGCCAATCAGGCTTGGATTCAGCCTGAGAGACCCTGGCCAGTGTCTGTGGGAGGAGAGAGGGCCCCTTGGCTAGAGTCCCAAGTCACCTTGTGGACTGCAGAGGGAGAGGATGGGGCAGGGATGAGGGAGGAGAAGGGGCCTGGTGCTTCCTTTCCCACAGCCCAGCTGCCCGTCCCCTGGGGTCTGTGCCCCCTCCCTGCCCTCACCAGTCCATGTATTGAGCTCCTAGTTCATCACTTAAGCCAGAGAACCTTGATTCAGCTCCCCTCCCGCTCCCCTCGTGGCCAAGTCAGTGGCTTCCCTCCCACAGCCCCTCAGAGCCCCTCTGGGCTCTGTGACTTCTCTGTTACTTCCCAAGGGCCAGACTCCTGGTGTTTGCTGAAGGAGTGAGAGAATGAGTGAGTGGGTGACAAAACCTCTGAGCACCCTCCCTGTGGGAGGAGCCAGGGCCCGGGGATGCACAAACTGGGTCTGATTCAGGCTCTGCTGCTTCCTGGCCCCGTGGTCTTGATCTGATGTTTGTCCTCCCTGGGCGTCCACCTCCTCAGCGGGGAGGGTGGGTTGGGCACCCGGGTGATGTGGGGAACATGCTGGCATGTGGCAGCACCCAGTCAATGTCATAAGGAATGACAGGTGCCAGATGTAGCCCCAGCATCCTTCTCCCCGATGCCTATTCCTAGAGTCCTCCCCAGGAAGTGAGGGGGGCTCAGGGTCTGCAGGGACGCTAGAGGCAAACACCAGGTCAGGTGGCCTAATGGCTTCTTCACTGGGAGAGGGGTAGGGCAGGGACCCCAACCTGAGCAACCCCACCTGAGCAACCTCAGCTCTGTCCTCCCTCAGGAGTCCAGCTCAGGCCCCGATGTCCTCCTCCAGGCCCGTCAGCACCTGTCCCAAGTGTCACTGTGGCCACGGGAATGTGCAGGCGGAAGGTGACCTGCCATGGTGCCAGCTGAGGGCTGAGCAGGACCCCAGCTGCTCAGCTCTGTGGTCAGATGGCAATAGGACTGCAGGCCATGGCTGGGGGAGGGGCAGGGAGAGGAAGGGAAGTGATGAGCATGGGGTGGGGGAGGGGAGGAAGCAGAGAAAGAGAATAATGGTTCAGATTCAGAGAGGAGAACTTAGCCCTTTAATTCAATGTGTGTTTTCAACGGGATAGATTTCTTTTTAAATTATTATTATTTTTAAACCCTAAGTGTGTAAATCTGTCTTTTGCCAGTGTTCAGATTTCAGGCCCACACCATGCGCCTCCCCCTGACTCTTGCCTGGGGGGCCTGACTCACCTGTGCAGCTTTCTAGGCTGGTCCAGGTAGGGGTGGGGCTGCCCAAGAAGGCAGGGTGGCCAGACCATGTCCGCTGGGCCTCGTCCTCTGACACCCCAGGGACTGAGCACTCAGAGGGAATGGGAAAGTGGCTGGACAGCTCGCAGTTTGGGTACTTGGGGAAATCACCCCATGTCCGTGGGCTTCAGTGTGTCCTCGTGTGTAAAAGAAGATCAATTCTAAGGGCCGTGGCAGAAAGGGGAAGTGCTGTGATAATGTGGGAAGAAACACGGACTCCCCTCCCCATTTCTGATGTGAGCAGTCTCTCGGGAAATGTTGGGCTCCTATGCCTCATGCCCACAGCTCCTCCCTGCAAAGACACAGCAACTGGGAGGATTGGGCAAATAATATAAAACCAACCCAAATTGACTTAAAATGGGAACTTAATGGGTGCAATAGCTGAAAACTCCACAGGGAGTTGCAGTTCTGACCTGGTTTCACCAGGGGTCCCCACAATCTCCCTTGACCTGGTTCCTCTGGCCTCCATCTCTCACGTCTCTCGCTCCTGGTGCCTCTGGGCTGGCTGTCTCAGCAGCACTGCTGCTCTGGGTGCAGGAGTCTGTTCCTAGGAGCCCAGCTCCAGCTCACACAGTTAGGCCACATACCCCGCAGAGCCAATCACTGTGTTCATGGCAAAAGGCATGTCCAGATCAGCGTGGGCCCAGGTCACCCCATCCTGATCTCGAAGACTGACACTGGGGGCAGGGAGTCCCTCCAAAAGAAAACCAGGAGCTTTTTAGCAAAAGAAGGGGATTGGAAGCTTAGTGACCTCACACATCACTTGAGCGCTGTGAGACTCATTTACATCACAAAAAAGCAGTGGACAGTGGTAAAGACCTACAGAGTTCCTACTAAGGTGTCAACATCACTACCTGATCAGGCAGTTCTGTTCCAGTTGTTCTTATCCCCATTTTACAGATGAAGAAACTGAGGTTCAGAGAGGTTAAGTGACTTGGCCTGGAGTCACACAACCAGTCCATGGAGGAACCAGGGTGCCATCTCAAGACCTGCTCTTAACCACCACGCTGCACTGCCACCCTAAAGGAATAAGGACAGCCAGCACAGTGATACTAATGACAACAGCGTGGGGCTGGCTGAGGATGTGGTGGTGACTGCCCAGCGAGGGCAGGCTGAGCGATGGATTCTGGGAAGTTGTAGGTTCCCTGTCTCCCTGCTGTTCCACCCCCCTAGCTCCACCCCCTCCAAGTGATCAAGGGGATGCGCCTCACCCATCAGGGCTGCAGTGCTTCCTTCAGCTAGAAGCCTTGCATTTCTATAAAAATCAAGGGGAAATGTGGCCCCAAATCCCCCCCTCCTCTCTCCTTTCCCCTCCCTGCTTCTCACCTCTGGCCCCTGCTGTACCAACAAGAGGGGAAAAGAAAGTCGAGCCTCTCAGCATTTATCACTGTGGGACTAGAAGCCCAGAAACAACTTTTATACTTTGGCGAGGGGAGGGGAGGATGCATGGGTTACAGTGGTGCTGAGCTGAGGTAGGAACACATGTTTCCCTGGGCAGATGTGTGTCTCCGGGTGGGAGGCAGGACCTGCAGAGATGCTCACAGCCAGCGCTGGCCTGAGGTCAAGGCGGCCTCCTCCCAGGGGCTCTAGAGAGGGCAGTGCTGACCCCAAGGGGGATATGTGTTGATGGGGATTTCAGGCACAGAGGGAGGCTCTTCTGATGCCAGGAGCCTTCACTTTACTTGCGGGTGAGCTTGACCTGCAGGGAGAGCTGATTCTACAGCTCAGAGTGGCAGAGCCAGAAAGGCCCTTGGAGAAGGGGTCACCCCTGCCTTGGGGGGCAGAGGCCACCCAAGACGGACTGAGGGCCAGGCTGCCTGCTCCCCAGCCCCACCCTCAGGCTGTATCCCTCCCTGAGCTCAGAGACCATCACTGTGGCTGGAGGAACTGGTCTGAGCCCGAGGCCTCCATCCCTACTCTGAGAACCTGAGCTTGACCATCTCTGCACTGGCCCTGGTCTGCTCTCTAATGAGGCCTCTGCCTGGGATCCAGCCCTGCTGGTCTGAGGTGCCGTTCTGCTCCTACAGCCCCTCACCACCACCACCCACCCACAGCCCAGGTTCCCATCTACCCACCAGTTAATGGGCTGGCATTATGATCCTCAAATTACAGATGAGAAAGCTAGGCTTAGAGGAGTGAGGCGGGGAGGAAAGTGCATCTCAAACCCAGGCCTCTATGGCTCCAAAGGTCAGTTCTGCACAGGCTGCTCTGCCTCAGCTCTCCAGGGCTGAGAGCCTGGGCCAGGGGCCAGGGGTGGGCCAGGAATGGCCTGCAAACAGACCAAACTTGTGGGCAGAGAGAGGTCTAGGAGAGAGTGCAAGAGGGCTGGTGGAACCAGCCAGGCCTCACCCTGGGTTCGCTTCCACCCCTGAACTCTGCAGGGCTTGCTGGACATTCCATGTTGTTTCTTGCCTCTGCCATTTGGCTTTGACTGCTCATTCCGTTCTTCTTAAGATGCCCTTCTCTCTATTTTGTCCGCTTGGCAAGCTCCTATTCATCCATCAAAACCCAGATTAGAGGACTCCTCCCTGCCATTTCCCAATCCCTATAAATTCTCATCTTTACTCTATTGCTTCTGAACTAACATCCCGTATATAAGTCCTTATCCACTAAATTGTGATTCATTTATTGCCTACTCATTCACACAGCTGGATATGAATGTTGGCAGGAGACTGGCAATCAACTGACCAGGACTGGACCCATGAATGCCCTCTGAGGCATGGCCACTCCCATCCCTGTGCCCCTGTGTCCCTGACTCTCCCCTGGCTCACGGTCCATCCCCTCACGAGATGTGGCATTTCCAAAGGGTAGGCTGAGAACTTTGACTTCTTTAGTGTCATTGTCAGCAGGGGCTGGCACAGAAAGTGCATCACGGATCCAGGAGGGGGCAGCCTTCTCTGCTTCTGGGTGGAGCCCGGCCCACCTCTGGTGACCAGGCAGCCCAGGGAGCATGAGGACCCAGCCCGCTTGACCACAGGGGCACAGCCCACAGGACAGCCTCCAGGCAACTCCACAAGCTTCCTGGGTAGAGATCAGTGACAGACTGCGGGAGGGGACACAGAGGAGACTCCACCTGTGACCATAGCTGTTAGTGGGCTGGGTTTTGAGCCCACGTGAGACACCCAAGGGACCCTCAAATTGAGGGAGAGGCTTTCAAGGGACCACAGTTCACTCAGGTACAGGAGGGATCAGAACTGGCAAGATCAAGTTTACCTGTTAGATTCTCCCTTTTTCCACCCGTAGCTGGTGAGACCCAGGGACATTCAGAGACTGTGGCCACCTAGCCTGCGGTCAGTCCCCCCACCTCACACCTGCCCCCCATCAGGTGGCCTAACACAGAGTCGGGATCTCCAATGGCTCCTGTTGGTTGAAAGGCTCCAGATCTCCCAGCCCCGGTGACACAACGACATCTCCAGCCCTAGAGCTCTCTGCAATGGGCACGACAGTGCCTGGGTGACCCCACGCACACACTCCACCTACCAGATTTGTATGCAGCGCAAGGAGGAGAGCGTGGCAGCTTATTTTATTTTCTTTGAACAAATCAACTTTCTGCCATAGCCAAGCAGCGTGGAGATTTCAGTGTGTACAGACATCAGAGAGAGGAAAACGAATATCCAGTTCTGTGGGTTTTATTGGTCTCACCCACGCTCACCTGCCATCCCTCCCAGGTCTCCCCTGAGGCCTGGTTGTGTTCTCAAAGCCTCATGCTGCCACCCGGGCATAAGCGCCCCGTGGCAGCCTTGCCTCCTGTCTCTCTGTCTCTCCTGCCCTGCACCCCCTTCTCTCTCCTCTCCCTCCTCCTCCCTTGCTGCTAGCCCTCTCTGAGCACAGGGAAATGTGATCTCAGAAGCGTCGCCTTCCTTTAATCAGGACCTAATTCCTTATCCCAGAGCTCAGAGATGGAAGTTTCCAAGAAGACAAGGAAGGCGCTAGTAGTGATTAACGCTTCCCTGCTCTCTGGAAAATAGGACTTAGTCCAGGATGTGGATTTTTTTTTAAGGTGCTTTACCATAGGAGATTCTGGGAGGCCAGCCCCTGGCTTAGCAAATACCCTACAAGGCAAAGCAAGAATTTGGAGGAATGGGGGTTGCCAAACTGAGAGACAAGAGAGAGGGTGAGCCTTGAGGCAGGGTTAGGGAGACCCCAAGCCAGGGGCAGGAGTCAGCTTGGCCCCCACTACCAGGATGCCTGGAGGTTGGGAGGGCCCTTCCTGGTTGTGCAGCTCTCCTGTCTTCCTGTCCTGCCCACATTCCTTAACCAATTCTCCTTTGATTAAATATCTCTTCCATCCCAGAGGTGATGAGCGGATCCTAGTGGCTGGAGTAGGGGGGCACTTTGGGGGCACATGTCCTTGTGGATGGAGGAGAAGTTGAGGGTAGCTCAGAGGGAGATCAAATACCAAGTATAGGAGCTCAGGTTTTGACCCAAGGCTAGAGGAGCCACGGAGGGCTGGGGGTCTTGTGTGTGTGTGTGTGTGTGTGTGTGTGTGTTTGTGTGTGTGCGTGTGTTGCAGTGGAGGACAAGGTGGTTACGTGCTATAGGGAGGCTGCTCAGTAGGGATGGATGGGAGGGGAGCCTGAGGCAGGGGGACCAGGCACAAGGAGGTTGCAGTGGTCCTGTGGGACGTGGCAGTGACCTGGACCCAACTGGCACCCAGGGCTGCAGAGAAGGAGACAGATACCATAATGCGGCAGCAGGTAGAGTGCACGCACACCCCCTCCTTAGCCGAACTCCCCAGCGCCCTCTACGGTCAGTCTGGGCATCAATGATTCTCAGATGCACACCAGATATGTTCAAGGTCACCAGATACTGTGAGGCAGTGCCATGTCCAAACCTAGAATAGGTCAAAGGACATTTCAAAGGCGGAGATGACAGAGGTGGAGGGGGTGGGAGCTGAGGGCAGAGACGCCTGCATGTTCCAGGCCGGGTCGTCTTCCCCATCTCCCACTCATGGTTCACCCTGTCTCCTAAGGGCTGACCTGCAGTCCAGGGCCCAGCCTATCAGCCCCTCCCTAGCTGGTGGCCTTTTCTCTGGGCCTCAGTTTCTTCCTCTGTCAAGTGGGTTAATGCCCCCTTCCTCCCACCCTGTTGGGGCTGCAGTGAAATTGTGCCAGGATAGGAAACTGGGGGCGGCCCAGCACTGAGGTGACAGGGACCAGCATCTGTGTCCTCCTGTGTGACTGGTCCCTTCTAGGACCAAATAGTGGGAGTTTTACCCCATTAGGTGACGTTGAGTTTTACCACATCTGATGACTTCCAGGATTTGGCACAGAGTAGGACCACATTTATGTTTGCCCCATGAACGAACCGATTAGTTCATAGATTTGAATTCTGGCTCTGACACTGATCAGCTGTGTGCCCTCCAGCTGGGACCTCCCCTCTGGGCCCTCAGTTCCCTGTCTTGGAATCTGTATGGTGGAGAGTCATTTGCCCCCTGGGTTCCAAGTAAACATCACAATAACACAGCACCGGATGCAGGGACCCAGAACACCTGGAGGCAGAACTAGGAAGACAGACTGTGGGCATGAAGTCAGCTGCCTCAGTGTTCACTCTTCTCCAGAGCAGGGAGACGGTGTCCCAGCCATAACGCGGGGTGTGCTAACCAACCACAGAGCTTCCGCAAATGTCAGCGCTGCCTGCGGGAAGCTTCCTGTGAACATTAGTTGGAAGGTCAGGAGGAGGTGACGTGGAGGGGAGCTCTGTGTAGACAGAGGGTGGGCAGGCCTCCAGGGAGGTCTCAAAGGGACAGGCCCCCAGCAGGTCCAGGAGGCCCCAGCTGGGCTGCTTCCGGGACCTTTGAGCCCTGTAGTCACACAAGGGCCTGTCCTCAGGACGTCTGACTTGGAGTTTAATGCCTTGCAGTCATTGTCCTGAAATTCACAAAGGTTTTTGAACAAGGGGCCCCAGTTTCATTTTGTGCTGGGCTCTGCAGATCACGCAGCGTGTCCGGAACCAGGGTCACTTCCATATCACAGCGATCGTGGGACATGTGACTTCATCCCCCTTCACAGATGAGGACGCTGAGGCTCTGAGAAGGCAGGAGACTTACCCAAGGTCTCACAGCTATTGAGGGGCAGAGCCATCTCTCCATGAGTGCTGAGGGAGGCTGGCCCTGTGCCATCCACGGGGATGGAGACAGTCACTGCCCTCCAGGCCCCCAGTCCCATGGGAGACAGACATTGAGGATGCAGTGGGATCTCAGGCGGAAGCACAGGCAGTGTGAAAGCAGAGGGAAACCCCAACCAGCCTGGGATGTCAGGGGGCTCCCCAAGGAGGGGCTGTCTGCTCTGGGGCCTGAGGGTGAGCAGGGGTTAATCCTGCCAGGAGGAGGAAGAGGGGACAATTAGTTCACAGGCTTCCCTTGCTGAGCCTCTTTCATTCCCTCCCTGGGGAGGAAGCATCTTAAATTCACTGTCCTGTTCTCACACAGATGCCCCAAAAGCACCCAGACCCATGCCCCCTTCCCTGGACTGCCCCTCCTTCTCCTCCCTCTTTCCCCCTTTCCCAAGGCAAAGGCAGCCCCTGGGGTCTCAGTACAAGACCTGCTGTGTGTCCCTGGGGGAGTCACTTGCCCTCTCTGAGCCTCAGTTTCCCCATCAGTGAAGTGAGGGGCTTGGACAAGGGAAGAGAATTCACCTCGATGAGACCTCATGTGTGCTGGGCCCTGACCTCCCGCCCTCTCCAGAGCCCTGGGCACCAGGATGAATGATGCACTGTCATGAGCCCTGAAACACAGACTCCACCCCCACTCCTCCCCTCCCCCTGCCTGACATGGGGGTCACCAGGCAGAACAGCCGGCCTCCACATCACCTGCATCACTGCTCCAGGACCTGTTGTGGCTCCTGCTGCTGGCTGCCTCAGGCCATCATGCCTCCCTACTCAGCAGTTTTACCACCCACCACCACTCCCATCCCTCCCTCCCAGGAAACTCCAGGCAAAGTGAAGTTTTGTATGCCAAACGCCCTAATTCCACCCTCACCCTGCCAGGGCTCCTGATGTATTCCCCTCTTCCTCTCCTCCCTCTGAGGAACTCCTATGCATCCTTCAAAGCCCAGAATTCATCTCTTTGGTGAAGCCCTTTCCAGGCAGAACTAATTGCCCCTTCAACTCAACCCCAGAGCAGCTGGTGGAGAACGTCCTGAGCCTGTAACATGTGCCAGGCTCTGTCTTCACCCGTCACCTGTGTCATCTCACTTAATCCTCACCTCATACTGTGAGGCAGGATCATTATTGTCTCTGCTGTGCGAATGAGGAAACTGAGGTCCAGAGAACTGTGCAACTTGCCTGAGGTCACACAGCCAAGAAGCAGTGGTGCCCCCACCTCTTCGTGTTTTGTTGGCAGCTTGTGACATGGCCCCCAATGACCCTCGCCTCCTATATTCACACCCTGTGTAATCCTCTCCCGTGAGTTAAGCAGAACCTAGTGACTTGCTTCTAATGAATAGGATGTGGCAAGAGCAATGAGGCGTCACTTCTGAAATTAGGTTACAATGGACTCTAACTTCTGTCTGGCTGGGATTCTCTCTATATTGTCTTCTTGACTCTCAGGCTTTGATGAGGCTGACTGTCACATTGGAAAGGTCCACATGGCAGAAACAGAAGGCAGCCTCTGGCCAACAGACAGCAAGGAAATGAGGCCCTGAGGCCCTCAATCACACAGCCCAAAAGAAATCGAATCCTGCCAACAATCACATGAGCTTAGAGCCAGATCCCTCCCCAGTCGAGCCTCCAGATGACACCACAGTCCTGGATGATACTTTTTTTGAAGTATAATTGACCTACAGCACTGTTAGTTCCTGGGGTACAACATAGTGATTTGATATTTCCACACATTATAAAATGATCATCACGTGAATGACACTTTGATTGCAGCCAGCATGAGACCGTGGGCCTGAGGACCCAGTTAAGCCAGCACTGGATTCCTGACCCACAGAGACTGTGAGATCATCAATGCGTCGCTTTAAGTATCTAAGTTTGGGGTAACACATTGCAATGCAAGAGATAATGAATACAATCTGTTTTCTAGTCTGGCTCACCAGCTAGGCCTCTAGGTACTCAGGGCAGGAGTCATTTCTGAGTCATCTGTACTGTGAAGACCTAAAACAGTGTCTGGAAATATGAATAAACATGTGGCATTAAAGGAACGTGCCAGTCGAGTCCCACGTTTGTGACTTCGTTCATGCTGGTTCCCCTGCCAGGTGTGCCTTTCCCACTCCTCTGCTGAGTATCTTCGCATCCACAGCCTGCCTCTTCCTGGAACTCTTCCTAAGCATGTGTGTGCCTCTGCTTACCGCTGGCCTCCATGGAGTCCCTCCGTACTGCCCTTCATATATACATGAGATGTACATCCCCAGATGGCCTCCCTTGGCCTCCTCCCAAAGTGTCTGGCCCTGTGCTTCACAAGAAAATGCTCAGCCAACTTAAAATTTGATCCTCCTTACTTGGCCCCATTTGGGTCAATGGCAAGTCCCACCACTAACATTCTGGGTCCCAGGGCTCCTGATGCACAAGTACACGTGTCCCTCCTCCACGGGGCCAGGGAAAGAGCTGGGAACCCATGGTCATCCAGGCCTGGGCTCACATCCCCTCCTGGCACTGGTGAGCCGAGTGACCTGGGACCAGTCAGCTCACCCCTCAGACCCCAGACTCCCCTGCAGAAAAGTGGGAGCAGCAGTGCCGCCGGTGGACAGTGTGAGGGTTAATGGGGTTCAGCATGTGCCCCGCCCAGCACACAGTAGGCCCCACCCCCGTCCCCTGCAAAGGCAGCAAACCATAAGCTGCATCCAGTTCAGAGCTTCCAAGTGAATCCTTCATCCAGCAGCCTCCGAACCCCCCCAGCCCCGCCCCTCCCTCCCAGGCCCCAGCCCAGCTTCCAGCCCAGCTTCCAGCCCACCTCAGCCCTGCTGCTCTGAACATAATTTGTGTGGTGTTTGTTCCATCCATTACATAGAATAAATCTTTCAGGATGTTTAAATGCCAATCTTTTAAAAAAAATTCTTCCCACACCCAAAGAGGAATGGCTGTGTTTGGCAAAGGTCACACATAAAGCACAGGATACAGGACAGGAAGAGGAGGTCAGGACTCGATCAGGGAACAGGTGCCATTCGTTAGGGAAATCGCAGCTCTCCTTCCAAGGAGCACGCGCTCTTCCAGGGCTGCAAACCCAGAGAGAAGGCACTTTTCTCCCTGAAGCCTCAGAAATGCGCCATGTGGGAGCTCCGAGCTGGGCGGCTGCTACAGCAATACCGTGAGCTCTGGGTGTTGAGCGCCTGCTTCCTTGGGCCCCGAGCCCCGCACAACCCGGAGTGTTATCCCCCCTGCACGGTGGGGGCCACGCGACACTGAGAGGAAGGGACTCGCCCAGGATGGCGCAGGGCACTAAGAGTGGGGCTGGGATTGGAACCCAGGTCTGCTGGCTCTCGGGTCCCTGCTCCTTTCCAGATTCTCTGCTCCATGGGAAAGCGGGAGGATCGCGATGGGAAAGGTGAGCAGAGAAGTCAGCCCTGTCTAGGCGGACGCCCATCAGGCTTTGGGTTCCATCTTGGTACCAGAAACCTTAAGTACAGGCCCAAAAAACACAGAAACAAAAAACAATTGATTAATTAGTGCAGCCAACTGTGTGTTTAGCTGCAGGAGGTGCGCAGAGCGCAGTCACAGAATGGATTCTGAAGTGATCCCCCTCTTCACCTCCAGGGGCAGCAGAGCTCACCTCATCTGAGACCAGCCCCACGACCCCTCCCCACCTCCCTCCCCAGCTATCTCTCTCCGGGTCAGAGGAGGAATGAAGGGGATGGGAAGCCAGGTCTATCTTTATCTTTGGGATGTCTGTGCCTTTCCATAGGACGTGAGTAACAGGATGACGGCAGCCTCTGTTCACTGCAAATGCCCTAGAAGCAGAACCTTCTCCCGGCCCAGAGCACGTGGGTGCTCGCACACCCTCCTCAGAGGTGAAAGGACTTCCTGGGGCAGAGCGAGGGCAGGTGGTCTGGCCCAGGTCACCCAGAAACCCAGAGGGACAGCAGGCACCCCTCCAGATGGGCTGGAGGGACCAACTTGGAGGGACCAATGAATAAATGCTCTGAAGAGGGGCACATGACCAGATGGGAGAGTAAATTCATGCCTCACTGCTTAGGTGCACGGATCCTGTGCAGACAGTGGAGGGAGGAGGGAGCAAGATTGGATGGACCCCCGAGAGCAGACAGAGGGAAGCCTTGGGGCGTGGGGAACCGTGGGGCCTTCGGTCTGGCTGTCGTGCTATGGAGGAGCTCCATCATGATCACAGCCTCAACCTGACCTCATGAGGGTAGGACACGACGCATAGAGACGTTAGGTAACTTGCCCCATATCACACAGTTCATGGGGCCAGAAATGAATCCCAGACACTCCTCAGGCTGCTTCCCCAAATCTGTCGTGGGCCGCCAGGCTCGCCAGGAGGCTTGGCCTCCTTTATAAACTTAATAAAATCCAGCTCTTTATATCAGAATAAAACCTTGCCAGATTCTTCTAAATTGCTCCAACGTTCCGGCATTGGGTTCACCATCAAATCTTTCCATGTGCTTAGGGCTGGGTGTTGGCTGGGAGCTCTTGTCTCTTCTGATGGTTGTTTCTGACATGTTTTAGTTTGTTCAGCTTTCCTGTCCCTGCCATGCATTGAGGTCCCAGGAGGCCAGGCAGCTCCACTCTGTCCCCAAGCTGAGGACGAAAGGAAGGTGGGGCATCTTTGCAGGCGGGCACCTCCCCCTGCCATGGCTCCCAGTGCCCTCACTCCACCCCCCAGGACAGGGGCATCCAGGGCCCCCATGACCCCAGACCGTGCCTGCAGCTTCCCCTCCCCAAACCCCAAATCTCCAAGAACACATGCTGTTCCCCAAGTACTCCTGACAGGCCCGTGGCTCCCAGGCCCTTGCATAGGCTGTTCCCTCTCCCGGGAATGCCATTCCACATCTTCTTCATGTGCAGAAATCCTGCTCATCCCCCAAGACCCAGGCACGAATAGAGGGTGGGGAGGAGCTAACAAATTTACCCTCCTGCCCTGGGCCTCAGCGAGTCCACTGCTACCCGGGCACTGATCACAGGGTGGGCTTCATTAGCCCATTTTACAGATGGAGAAACTGAGGCTCTGAGACACTGAGTAACTTCTTCAAAGTCACCCAGTGGTCAGTGGCAGGGCTGGGATAACTCTGACCGGGAGGGTCGACCCACAGACCAGCCTTGCCCACCACCCCTGGCTCTGGGCATCCTCCCGACCCCAGGAAAGGGCATCACCCCTTCTTCCACACCCTCACAGGGCCTGTGAGCCTCCCCACTCCTCCTTTTTTCTCAGTTGTTCTCTTCACCTTGCTGTCTGGCTTGGTGAATGAATGTGGATTGAATGTCCCCCAGTCCTGGTGCCAGGCTCTGCCCTGGAGAAAGAGAGACCTCTCTAGCCTGAGGGGCAAGCTGGACCATGTGTTTTTCCAGGAAAAAGAGCTTCTTCAATGGTTTCTGGTCCACAGATTTTCACACTTAGCTCCTCATGGGGGCAGGATGATGGGGCGGAGTGTGTGGGAGGCACAAAGTGTGGACAGGGGTGCGTGGGTGAAGGGGGAGCAGATTTAGGCTCAACAGCAGCAGCCTGATGTGCCTAATCTTGGGACAGGTTCCCCTGTCAGGTGATGAGCTCCACATCCCTGCAAGAGTTCAAGTTATTACAGGACAGTGAAGAGAGGTCTTCCTCCTTTACCAGGGGGAGCTGGACTAAGGTCACTTCTTGTGCTACGATTCTGACTGCAGGGTGTGTATTTCAATGCCAAGCTTATCACAATTGATTCTGTGATTCCAAGGGTCCAATAATCTGTAGGTGAGGTTCCAGGTCTTCTCCAGAGATCCCTTAATTCTGCAGCTCTCGGCCCCGTGAGTCCTCGAACACTCCTGTGATTCTAGAATTCTAGGATTCTGTGAAAGGGACCAGATGCTCAGGTTCTGTGATTCAAAGACTGTGTGAAAGCATCTGTGAGTCTGTGAGAGATGCTCTAATTCCAAGATTCCATGCATTGCAGATGCCATGAAAGGGGCTGACAGATCTGAAAATCCTGGGCTGGGAGAGAAGGAAGGTTCCCGGACCCTCCCCTCCCCGGTTTCAGCGTCTGCAGGGGGAGGACACTGGGAGCTCCTCTCAGCAGTAACATGCGGGGTCCCCAGGAGCCCTCATCTCCACACTCCTCCTCCTCACCTGGCTCGCACCCCCAGGTCCCCCCATGCTGAGGGGGTGACACGGGTCCTGAAGCCCCAGGGACAGAGCCCATGTGACCAAACATTGATGGCTGTGCCCCAGATGAGCCCTTTGCTGTTCTGTCCTTGTTTTCCTGTTGCATTAATTATGAGGAACAGCCTTTGCTGAGTGGAATTTTCTGGTGCATCTCCCACCGTATAAGCAGCTGGGGACAGGAAGCCAGGAGCCCACTTTCATTTCTGTTCTGTTTGTGTTTCCTGGTCCTCTCAGCCTGCTCCACGGAGCTCTTCTCCTATGTTCACTGTTTAACCTGGGAGCTCTCAGTGGGCTCTGAGCACTGGCTGTCCTGTCGGGTTCACTCTGGCTTCTCTGGAAGGAACTGGATCCCAGGGAGGGAGACATGGGAGACAGGCAGGGAGGGGCCGGAATTCTGGAGGCTGGGTCCATAGTCAGTCCTCCAGGATATCCCAGGGTGGCCCCCTCCCACCCACCCCGACCTCAGCGGGCAGGTGGGTGTCCTGGGCACCTGTGGCAGAGAGGGAACACAGAGCCCAGAGCCCGCAGTCTTAGCCCTGGGGATTGGGACAAGCCAGTCCCCTCCCTGCACCTCAGGAGCCTTTCTGGAAACTTCCCCAGAGTTGGCCTGGCCTGAGGCCCCCAGGAGCTGGCAGAGGAGGCCTGACCTCACCAGGGGGAGGCGGGCAGAGGCTGCCACGGCCGCAGACCCAGGCTCTTGGCTCAGGCATCCCAGCCTTTCCCAGGCTGAGGCTCAGGGGCTCCATCTCCAGGACTAGAGGGCCGCTGCCCCCCCCCACCCCGCCACCTGTTAGATGCTAGTCTCACTTCTGGGACCTTGGCTGCCTTGTTCACTGCTGAGTTCCCACCACAGAGGCCTAACAGGGTGTTGATGTGGGGCGGAGGGAGGGGATTCTCTTTATCCAGGCCCTCCAGGACCAGCACACACATCCCACCTCCCCCTCCCCCTCCTCTCCACCAGCCTCGCACTCAGTGCAGGTGTCTCCTCCTCCAGGAAGCCCTCCCCTCCCCACCCACACCCTGTGCCCCATCAGTGTCTCTCCCCCAGGCTGCTCTCTCCCATCTCACCTGCCCATCAACATCTCCCCTCAATCACCCCACTTAGACTGTGAGCTCCCCTGAGGCACGAGCCTTCCGGGGTCCTGTACCCCCAGTATCAGTGAGTAACAGCTCATTAGTTCCAGTGGAATTTCGTCAACCCCCCTGCCTCAGTGGTACCATTGAGGGGGGATGGTACCATGATACCACGAGTGGGGTCATGTGATATATGTGGCAGCTACTCCGAAAGTGCTGGCTGAATAAATAAAGGTGCAGCAGATGGGCAGAGGGAGGGAAGGACACCAGTAATCTTGGATACGTAAATATGTGTGCTCCTGTGTGGGAAATGGGCAGCTGTGCCTGGTCTGTGCCCTGTACCGGGCGGGCAGGAGGTGTGGCTGAGACAGGCCCTCCTTCCCCCAAATCTGCGGCTGGGTGGGAAGGTGTGCCCAGGTGTGCACAGAGTAGGGAGAGAGAGCCAGAAAGAAAACAGTGGTGGTCACTGATGGAGCCGCCCTGTCCAGGGACCATGTATATTCTCTCAACAAATTTGTCCACTGCATGCAGGGCACTGTTCTAGTACTTGGGGTACATAGGAAAACAAAACAAAGATCCCCGCTCTCATGCTAGAGGGGCTGACATTCCAGTGATGCAGACAATAAGCAGCAAACATAATGCATAAAGAAACTATATAGATTGTTGGGGGTGGGAGAGGGGGCAGGGCTCAGTGGCCGGAGAAACCTCCTGAGAAGACGAGGTTTGAGCAAAGACTTGTCCTCTTGTTTCTTCATCCATGAGGAAACGGAGGCTCAGAGAGGGTGAACATGTGCCTGAGGTCACATAGCCTGAGAGGGAGGCAGGATTTGTGTCTGCTCTGCCACACTCTGAGCCCTCACAGGTATCACCTCGCAGGTCTTTGCACCAACACTGAGACAAGGATATTTTCATCCCCACTTGGCCATCAAAGGAAAGGAGCCAGGAGACCAGAGCCCCACGTGGACCCACAGAGCCAAACCCGGGTTTGCCAAATGAAAAGCCTCTTGCCGTCCATGAGCTGCCACTTGAAAGGAAGCCACACAGGCTCCAAGGGGAGGAGGGGGTCTCAGCCCCCAGGAGCTGTCTGAGGCACGAGCCCTTCTCGGGACCTCTGCTCACCGTGGGTCCAGGCAGCAAGTGACATCCTCAGGAAACAGGCGGGGGCTGATGCCAGTGACAGCATGACTCACTGTGGGAGGATCAAGGGGGGGACCTTCTGAGGCCTGAGCCAGGCCCAATGTCCGGGCTCAGAAACAGATGGACTTTGATCCAGGGCCCAGACACTGGGCTGCCTCTGATGTGAGAAGAAGCCTTGTGAAGTCAGATCCCACCAGGGGACAGATCAGAACTGTGCAGCCTCATTACTGCTCTGGCCTATTTTCCACTTCCCCTCCCAAGGCCAAGGTGGCTGCCATAGTAACCACACAGACAGGCAGCTTCACGGACACCGTGTTTTCACCTAACAGGGAAAAGGCACGTGGGCCATGCGGGACAAACAGGCCTGTGTTTGCGGCCCAGCCCTTCCACTTCCACGGCAAGTCCCTCCTGCTCTCTGATCCTCACTGGTCTATTCTATCAAATGGACCAAAATGGTGCCCGTGTCCCGAAGCTGTGAGGAATGCAACACTTAGCATGGGTAGCACTTGGTGTGTCAGCTATCACGATTGTTGTGTTTCGTTTTTTTTTCTTTTTTTTTAACATCTTTATTGGAGTATAATTGTTTTACAATGGTGTGTTAGTTTCTGCTTTTTAACGAAGTGAATCAGTTATACATATACATATGTTCCCATATCTCTTCCCTCTTGCGTCTCCCTTCCTCCCACCCTCCCTATCCCACCCCTCTAGGTGGTCACAAAGCACGAGCTGATCTCCCTGTGCTATGTGGCTGCTTCCCACTAGCTATCTATTTTACGTTTGGTAGTGTATGTATGTCCATGCCACTCTCTCACTTTGTCACAGTTTACCCTTCCCCCTCCCCATATCCTCAAGTCCACGCTCTAGTAGGTCTGTGTCTTTATTCCCGGCTTACCCCTAGGTTCTTCATGAACATTTTTTTTTCTTAGATTCCATATATATTTGTTAGCATACGGTATTTGTTTTTCTCTTTCTGACTTCACTCTGTATGACAGACTCTAGGTCCCGTTGTGTTTCTTGGTACATGCTGATGCTGGAGTTTCAGGGACAGTCACACTGACAAAGTACCTACCGTGTGCTGAGCACAGGTCACAGCACGTTCCACGGCAGCATCTCACCGAGCCTTTGGTAGAAGCAGCCAAAGAAACAGGAAGTGCTAATCCCCCTCAGAGGGATGGGGAGCCTCAGAGAAGAGGAGGGACTCGCCTTGCATTCCCTGTGCCGGGGGCCAGAGCAGGTCTCCCACCCAGGCCTGGGCAGAGGCAGGGTCTCCTTGATATGCTGGTTCCAGGGCCCCCACTCATTTGAAGATCTGTCTGCCCAGGAAACAGCCCTCTCTGATCAGGCCTGCACCCTCCTCCCAGTGCCAGGAACTGGAGGCCTCTCCTTCCTGGTCCTTGGAGCCCCTCCCCACGCCTGCCATTCCAGGCTCCCCTTCCTTCTTCAGAACACAGCACACAACAGTCCAAGACAGCCTTCAAATTCATCTCACCCAGTCTCCAGAGCCCATTTCACAGATGGGGAAACTGAGTCAAGTTCACTAGATGGCAGCAAAGATGGAGTAGAAATGGCAGAAACTTAGAGCCAACAGGCCTGGCTTCCAATTCCAGCTACAACTCGAGCACTCTGGGCAAATCCTACCTGTGTCTGAATCTTCTTTAATACTTATAAAAAGTCCATCACCCACCCTCTCTGCACCTCATCAGTCCCTGCACACATCTGCCTGTCTTAGTTCCTCTATCTATATAATGGGTGTGTAAAACAATACCTGTGAAGTTAGAAAATACACATAAAGCCCCCAGCACATGGTGCCCAAGAAACAGTAGCTCAATAGAGGACCATGGCTGCCCGGACCCAAACCCCCAGAGACTGCATCCCCGTGAACAGAGCGGCCCCTCCCCAGGCCAACATGCCTGATGCCAGTCAGGCTCCTGTGGCCGAGCCTTCCGGCCACGAGGCAGCTCTCAAGAGGGTGTGAAGCATGTTAGCCGGTGGGACACCCCTGAGCAACTCCCGCCTCCTCCCGTATTAACTGTATTCATATCTGGAACAGATGGGGCAATTGGGTCTCTTTTTCCCCATTTTACACAGAGCATCATGTAATTAAAGAGGAGAAAGGCTAAACAATCTTCTTACCAGGACTATATAGACCTCCCCATCTTCCTTCCCTTGTAAATCCATAATGAACTGTAATGGCGAAGACAAATCCCTTATTGAAACCTGGTAACCAATTCACTGTGGGACCAAGAAACTCTCACTCATCCAAGACCTGAGGTTGGAAAGAAAAAATTTTAATTAATTTAGTCCTGTTTATCTATACATAAATAAAAAAAAAAATATTGGATGCAGAGCAGTTTGCCATCTGCCAAGAGACAGTGGCTGCCCTGAGGAGATGCTGATTTTCCTTTTTTCTGGGACTTGTTTATAACCTTCTGTTGATCAAACCTGGATTGGAGAGAACGTGGGAATTACATGGAGAGGGTGGATGGAATGAGGCCCTGGAGCAGATGTGGGGAGAATTGGGATGAGTTTGCAGCAGGAGTTTGGGTTAAAAAGACCTCAAGATGCCAGCCCCTCGCTTTCTCCGAGTCTGACAAGATGGTCCTTTTACACTCATCCCCTCTCAGGGAAGAATGTGTTCCTCAGGAGGGTGGCCGTGTAGGTGAGGCTGTGCCAGTCAGGGATCCAGTGTAGGCTGGGTTCCTAGAAGCAGAGTAGGATGGGGACCTGTGGGCAAGTGGCTTGTGGAGGGGGCTCTCAGGAGGGGGGCGAGGGAAACAGGGGAGGAAGGAGAGGAGCCAGGCAAGGCTGAGGGCTCAGCTCGAGTCTGGCCCCAGCCTGAGCCCACAGGGAGCCCTGGAGCGTGGTGCCCCTCCAGCAATGAGCTGGGCCTTTTGTACCTGTGTCAGGTGGTCATTAGCTGCAGGTTGCCCCCAGTGGGAGGGTAACATTCTAAGCATTTCCAGCTAGTCAGCGGGTCAGCTCCCTTCAGCAGAGGGCAATTCCCTGAAAAGAGTCCTGCTGTGAGCTGTTAGCAACAAACACCATAGCAGCTGGGGGACAGGTGTGACCTAGCAAAGGGCATTTGGGTAGGGCGAAAATCCCACCACTCCCATCTCTGGCTCCACCCATGGTGGACAGCTGATGGCTCTGCTTGCCCAGCATCTGGACCCGGCCTTGGTAACAGCCGTCTTTATTTTCCTTGGGGAAGCGCTGATCAGCCTTGCCAGTCTTGGGGTCCTGCAGAAGTCACTCCACTCCCAGACAGAGGGGTGGGCTGAGTCACCGGTCTGGCCAATCAGAATCTCAAATGCTCCTCACACAGTGAGGGACTCATGGAAGACCCAATCAGAGCCAAGGGGACCGAATTACGGGAATGTCCACACATTTGGAGTTGGCAGGGTGTCAGCGTGGAGTTGTAGGGCCATCTCGAGGAGAGGACCTGCCTGGGACTGAGGCCGTCGTGATGGAGACCAGAATCAAGAGTGGAGAGAGACGGAGGCCTGACAATATCGCTGAGCCCAGCCCCCTCCACCAGCACCTGCAGTTACCAGATCCCATCAACTCCCTTCTTGAGCTGAAGCTGGTTTGTGTGGGGTTTCTGTCACTAGCAACCAAGACCCCTAACTCACCTGGTTCTGACCCACGGTGCCTGCGGTCCAATCTCCCGTGCCATTTCTCATGCCAGCTGCATCTTACACTCTCCTCGGTGCCATAGGATTCCTGGGGCAGGACATCCCCCTCCTTCCCCTCCACACCCTCAAATGGCTGAGTCCCAGGCATATGCAACCCCCCACCCCCATGTTCGTTGCTTTCATGGAAGATCCTGAGGCTTGGCCCCCTAGACCCTCAACCCTGCACAGCTCAGGCCAGTCTGGGGACACAATACCAGTTCTAGCTTCTGAAGGCCTCCCCCAGCCTTTGGCCCAAGGGCTTCTCCCTGACACTGGGCTCTGATCAGTTCCTCCTTCCACTCCCTCTTGCCTCCACCACGCCCTCCTCGCCCTCCCCTGATCCCAGGCCTCAGTGCCTGCCTGGCTCCCGACCAGCCCCTTCTGTAGGGTCCCATCTTATCCTTCCGCCCTCAGGACGGGCCTAGACCCGCTGGAAGCTGGATGTTGCCCCATGCTCAGGATCTCTACCAATCCCTGAGCCTGCTTGACTCCTGGAAGAGGGTGGGAAGAGAGAGGCACTGCTAAGAGCCCAGGGCTTGGCATTCATTGTCCCAGGCACAGTCCCGCTGCACTTGTCAGGAAAGGCCTGGCACATGGTCAATTCAGGTATCAGACTCCACTTTTCAAGGCTAGCTGATTCTGCAGGTACGTTGTTCCACACTCAGAAGGGGATTCCCGCTTCCATGGCCACCTTTCTGCTGGGGGCTCCTGCAGGATGGGCAGCAGGGACCCATCTCCTCCTCTTATTGAGCACTGCGGACTGGAGGGGATTCTGTGGGGGAGCTAGTCTGCCTCCCTCCTCCCCCCACTCCATCCCCTCTCCCTCCAAGGCTGTTCCAGTGCATTAAATGGTGAAGCGGCCTCATTACTGAAGCCTCTGGCTCATTAGCAGGCAGCTGGAGGGGCTGGGAGACCACCGAGGAGAGACCCGACGGGGTGGGGAGGGGAAGCAGCAGAGCCCGGGCAGTAGTAACCATCTGCACTGCACCTTCTGCTGCGTTCCGTGTATTCCGATCGGTACACAGACATCCTGGGCTTTTTTAAATCACTGAAACTCCCATTTGATCTTCACCACCTGTGTCTCTGTGCTGTTATTACAATGGACCCTGTTTCAGGCTGGGCTGGAGACACAGAGAGGGGAAATGACTTCCTCAAGGTCAGACAGCTGCAGGTGGCAAACCTGGCCCCAATACCAGCAGCCCACATGGATGGAGCTCCTCCTGTGTGCCAGGCTGTTACCTGCAGTACAGGCGAGATGCTTACAACCCTACCAGGGAGGCAGCATTATTATCCCATTTTACAGACAAAGAAACTGAGGCACAGAGAGGTCAAAGTACTTGCCCAAAGTCACATAGCTCCATCTTTCTTACCCTCAGACCCCAATCCTTCCACACTGAGATGGACTTCGGAACCTTTAGGCAAAAGTCTGAGCCTTACAGGAGTGTATCCATGGCCCCGCAGAAGCTGACCTCCCCCTCCCCTCACCCCAAGAGCTGTGGGGTCAGTGTGAGGCTGAGGGCAGGGTTGATGGTGTGGTGGAGACAGGTTTCTGGCCACGAGGAACAGGCCAGTGAGATGAAGGCCCAGCTCAGTCTGACTTCTAGCCTTGGATCTGCCACCTGTTTTCTGGGTGACCTGGGAAAACCACTTCCCCTCTCTGGGTCCTCATTTTAACGGTTTCTAGAATTTGGGGGACTGCACAGATGCCCTCTGAGTCCACCTTTCTGCCATGGCTCTGACTGTGCTCATGGTGGGGGAGGAGCAGGGGCCAGCCTCTCCTCCTCTCCTGTCCCTGGCTGGACACAACTTCATGCATGATCCTTCCTCCCATCTCCAAAGCCCTTCTCCAGCCTCATTCTAGCTGGAGAGGAATTGAATTGGGAACTCACAGCACCTGCTATATGCTGGGCACTGAGGACAACTCACCCCCATTTGATGCTCCCACCCCCTGGTGAGAGAGGGATTAATATCATCCCCATTTCACAGATGAGGAAGCTGAGGATCAGAGAGGCTGAGTGGTGCAAGCATCCCAGCTAGGAAATAGCAAGGCTGGAATTTGAACCCAAGCATCTGCCTCCAAAGCCCGGTTCCCCTTGCCCTGGGTCACCTTTCCCTTGCAGTGCCTGGCGGGATTGCGGCTGAGTCCCTGACCTTCACTCCGCTGGAGGACATGATCTTCTTCAAGTGGGAGGAGCCCCAGGAACCCAACAGGCAGGTCGCTCAGGATAGTTGCGTGTGTGCGGAAAAGGTGAGGGTAAGATGTGTGAGCATGTATGTGCCAGCCTAGGCACGCCCACACCGTGATCCCAGGGGACATTAAAGGGTCTTATCACCCCTCTGGGTCATGGCAAAGGCCATTTGTTGAGGACCTCTGTGACCCGGCATCATGCCTGGACTTCACAAGCATGAAGTCATTTGACCCTCTTGGAGCCTTCTAGAGGGGCCGCAATTTCCTTTATCTTCCACCTCAGGAAACTGGGACCTGGAGAGGTGACTTGTTCACAGCACATAGCTAGTACCGGCAGGGGCTGAGATCATCCACGGGGCCCCCTGGTGCATGCACAGGTCAGGGGTGACAGCCCTTGTGTATAGGCAGGGGGAGGGAGCCCAAGTGACCCTCCAGGAAGGAAGCATGTTGCCCTGGTACCCTCGACAGTCCCTGACTCCTCACACCTTTCCCTCCACCTCTCTGAGCCTCAGTTTCCTTATCTGCAGAATGAGATCATCCTGCTTACCTCACAGGGTGGCTGTGAGAGTGCAGATTACCCAGATCAAGATACATTCTCTTCACAGCATTTGAATGTAACTGACAGATGAAGTTACCATGAGGGGAAGGTTTCCCCGTGTTGAAGGAAGGAAGATACCCAAGGAGGATAGTTGGAAATGACCAGGGGCCAGCGTGGAGGCCATTCAGATGGTCCGCCTGCTCTGCCCACGTGGACGATGTCGTCCTCCTGTGTGGAGGTCAGGAGCGCTGGCTTTGTGGTCAGAGTCTCAGGTTCAGACCTGGCTCTGCTGAGCCACCCCAGGCAAGTCACTCGACCTCCCTGAGCCTCTGTGTTCTCTCGCCCCCGAGGCAGCCCCTTGTGTCTTGAGCCACTCCTGCTGGGTGGGACCTCCTGACGTCAGACCGCAGTCTGCAACCAGGAAGGTCCTCACCCAGGGCCCGCTCTGGGTCCACAGCTCTGTGTGTGGGGGGGGGGGGGCAGACAGATGGCAGCTCTCCACATGGTGCACACAGCTCCCAGGGTGCCACCAGCCCTTCTCCAGCTGGTGACCCCAGCTCCTCAGACCCACCATTTCCTGGGCACCTCCCCTGGGCTCAGTTCTTTGCACAGAATTCGCACAACAACCCTGAGAAGAGGCACTGTGATCACCCCATTTTACTGATGAGGAAACTGAGGCTCAGGGAGGTTAAGAGACTCCTCAGAGGCCACAGGACAGGCAGAGCTGGGGTTACAACCCAGTCCCCATCGGACTCCACGGTCTGTCCGTGCTGCTCTGTTTCCTGTCTCTGTGATCGCTGACCCTGCAAGCCTTCCAGAACATTCCCCTTACCTGTGCTTGTCCCCTCCTTGCACAGCAGGCTCAGGTGGCCCTGGGCCAGCCCAGAGGATGGTGGTCTCTCACCTCCTCCCTGGACCCTCTTCTTGCATCGAAGTCACCCACCGTCACACTGGCTTTTCCAGCAACCACACCCCCGTCAACTCACGTGGAGCCTCCAGCTCGGCTTTTCCAGGAGCTGCTGACAAGGCAGCTCGCCCTCCCTCTCTACTTTGCAGCTAATTTTGAACCTAAATGCAGAACTTTTCCAAGTGTCCATGTTACGTGGCATCTGCTTGATCTCACCCTGAGATGGGCTGGAGGCCTCAGTGTGAGGTGTCCCTCCTGGCTGTGTCTGTGGATCTGGTTGGTTGGTGTTTCAGGTTCTTCTTCCAAGTGGACCAGGAGGCCTGGGTGGGACCAGAGCTCTGGGGTACACCCCTGCAGACCTTCTAGGCCGGTATCCATGGTGACAGGCCCTCCTTGGGCACCATTGTTCAGCCAGCTTGACGGGCTGTCCTCTGTCTGTCTTCCCTGTGGTTGCTGGTGTCTGACCTGTCCCTCCCTCCCTCTGTCTCCTTCCCTCTCTCTCTCCCCTTGTCATTGTCCCTTTACTCTCCTCCTCCTCTGTCAGTCCTCTTGCCCCTTCTCCCTCCTCACCTCCCTTCCTCCTCCACCTTCTCTCTTATGTTGATGGTCAAGGTCACAGCCAAGAAGGCTTCTCACCTGCACCCAGAGGGGTTTTTGGCTCTGCCCTGGCCACAGTGAGGGTGATGCCCAGAGGCTGAGGGTGGGCTGGGAGTAGAAAGGAGTACTGCTGTAGGAACAGAGGAAATCAGAGCAGCCTCCTGCTGTGTGACAGGGAGGGAAGGGATCAGGGGCTGAGAGGGACTGATCTGGAGTCACGGGAACCTGGGCTTGCCTCTCAGATTCCCTTAGCTGTGTGACCTGGGGCAAGTCACTTACTCTCTCTGGGTGTCTGCTTTTATCTGTAAAATGGAGTAGAAATCATAGGGCTGCTGTGAAAACTCAATAAGACTGTGCATGTAAATCCCTTGCTGCCAAGCCTGACCCCAGGAAGAGTGTGGGCAAGCCTAGTTGGCATCATTTGTATGTATTGGGCCCTGTGTCAGGAGCTTTTCATATATTACTTCATTAAATCTTGGTTTTTTATGATGTAATTTTCTATACGTACAACAGAATCTGTATTACACATCTTTCTATCTACCTGTCCATCTATGTATGTATGTTATGAACCATCAGTGCGTGGTAAACTCCAGCGAACCACAGTTCGAGATTTAAAACGTTACCAAGAGCTTGGCCGTTCCCATATCCTCTCAACTCTGCATCTCCCACACCCCATAAGAGGTCACCACTGTCCTGCATTTTTGTTTTTCATTTCTATGCTTTTGGAAGAAAATACAGGTGATTTTTATGACTTTGGGTAGAAAAGGAGATATTTACCAAAATATGAAATGTGCCAAGCATAAAGGAAATGAAAGATACATTTGATTCAATTTAAATAGTTTCTGTTCATCCAATGTCACTATCAATAAACTGGAAAAATAAGCCACAGCACAGGACCAGACATTATAACACATAAGCAGTCCATGATTCTAGCCTAAATATATAAAGACTTCCTAAAAAGACTAAGAAAGCAATTTTAAAAATCCAGTAGAAAATTAGGTAAAAATATAAATAGGCATTTCAAGAAGAAACCTGAAGAGCTAATAATCATTTGAAAATATGTGCCATCTCATTAGCAATCGGAGAAATGCAAATTGCAGAACATTGAGGATTCCCATCTCACACCTGCTAGTCGGGCAGAACTGAAGTTGCTGTCTAGATAGAGAGCAATGGGAACTCTCCAGACCGCTGCTGGGAGCAGAAACAATACAGGCTCTCTGAAAATCAATTTGGCGCCGTCTTGTAAAGTGGAACATGCACGGACCTTCTAATTCAGCAGTTCTACCCAGAGAACATGCCCCAGAGAATCTCCTGTACATGTGCGCTGGGGACTTGAACAAGAGTGCTCACGGCAGCTGCGTTTGTAATTACAAAATCCTAGAAACAACCCAATCGATATTTTTGAGTAAGCGAAGGAATCTTTCCAGCCCTTCCAACTCCAAGACAGGTATGTCTGAGACTCCACACCATGCTTTATGACAAATGAGGGGCGCTGAACCTGCTCCCCCTCCCAGGCAATCACCCGGCTCCCTGCAGGCTTGATCACTCAGAACGGCCCCCAGCTGGCCCCTTGCTGAGTTCAGTGCAGTCTGAGAATCAGGGCCTCCTGGCTGCTGTACCAACAGGACCCACATGGCTGGCATCAGGTATCAAGGACCCCAAGAAGGGACAGGGCTGCCCCAGAGGCTTCTCCATCTGCTGGCCCATTCCCACTGAGGGTTAGGGAGCCCCAACATGACTCTCCCCAGCTTAGAGACTCAAAGGACCCTCAGAGAGACTCTTCTTCAGCAGCCCAGTCTGCAGATGGCACACTGAGGCTGCAGGTAGGCTGGGAGGGAGGTCACAGATCTCCTAAGTTGCAGTCCAGTGGTTTTCCCAGCACCCCATGCCACCCCTCCAGGACCCCCGACTCCCTCAGCAGACCCAGATGCCCCCAGGTGAGAATGCACCCACAAGCCCACTCCCACATACTCATACATCCTCCCTGTCTCTCTCTCTCCCTCCCTCCCTCCCTCCCTCTCTCCTCTCTCTCTCTCCTCTCTCTCTCACACACACACAGCCCCCGCCACCTGGCTGAATTTCGGGCCCCTTTCACCTCTGCAGTGCCTCCGCTCCTTTCTCTTTGGTGCCTGGCGATGCTCCTCCCTCCCCCCACCTCCAGCTCGTGTCAGGAACCCCCTGGCAAACAGCAGTTGGAGTTCTTCATCTTTGAGGGACCACCTTGTTCCTACACCTACACCTCCAAAGAGCCAGGCCAACCCCCGCTCTGCTTGCAACAGAGTAAAGGAGGTAGAGCCTCCTGGGCTGGGGGCAGGGGGAGGAGCTTCTGAATGACCTCTCAGCCCTCAGACCATTGCCAGGTTGGGGCCAGGTCCTGGGCAAGCTCAAGTTCATTCACCCCAAGACAACCTCCTCTGGCTCTAGGCATCAGGTCTCAAGTCCCAGGGCCCTCTTTTCATTCTGGCCTCACCAGGCAAAATCCTGAATCACTCATCCTATCCCAGGCTCTACTGGGCCTGATCCTGGAGACAGCCCTGCCTGAACTCCACCACCGAGACCCCAACTCAAGCCAAGGGTAATAACTAAGATGGAGCACTGCTCTGATGATACTGGGGGACAGATCAGCCCACAGGTCAAGCCAGGGAGGACACCCAGCAGAGTCCCCAGGCCTTCCCAAATGCACATACTCTGGCAGGGGGCTTTATCCTGAGACCTTCAGCCCCTGGGGACCTGGATCTCGGTTGAGCTCTTTGGGGGGCAGCATGGTAGGCTCAGGCTTTGGTGTCAGACAGACAGGTCCCCACAAGCTGAGAGGCCCTGGGCAAGTCAGCTGCCCTCTCATTTGCCATCTGTAAAATGGGGACGATTACGTTAGGATCACATGAGGTGGTGATTAACTGCCTGTGTGGTGCCAGGTGTGCTGAAAGAGCTCTGTTTACAAACACAAGGCAGAAAGGCCTCACCTCCCTTCTCGACATAGTCTTCCTCAGGGGGTGGAGCCAGAGGTGGAGTGGCTGGCTGGCAGGGACTCCTGGCTCTGTCACAGACTTGCTGTGTGGCCCTGGGTAAGACATTTCCTGCTTCTGAGAGTCAGTTTCCACATCTGAAATTAGTTTGGTGAGGCTTTTCCGGTTCTGTGATGTTCTGATTCTATTCACACTGGCTGACTCTCTGCCTCGTGTCTCCTTTGGCCAGAGGTTACGACAAGTTCTAAAGTATCTCATGAGCCTACATCACTTAACCTGAATTAAGAATTTATTCAACTGTCTAAACCCACAGGCCAGGCCACAGGCTACTCCTCCCCCATCTAGCTGACCTCTAAGGCTCACGCACGCATCACAGACATGGGCCAGGCAAGCGTGCAGAGGGTCTGGTCAGATCTGTCCCCATATAGGAAACCATGGAGCGTGCAGGTCATCCTGGCAGTGCTGAGTGAGTCCTGGGCCCGTGTCCTGGGTGGGTTGGGCAGGGTGATGGGAGCCATGACCTCTGCAGAGAAGCTGCCGGAAACTGGAAAGAGGGGGAGGGCTGCCCAGAACTTGTTCCCCTGAGTCAAGGTGCCCTTCCTGCTCGGGAAGCAAGTGCTTGTCCCTGCTCCACAGAGTTCAATGTCTGGGACCAGGCATGGGGGTGCCTGTCTGCTAGTCAGCACCAGCCGGACACCAGAGCCGCCACCTCTCGGTTAGGAAGGTGGACACCCCTGGGGCTCTGTGAACATGTGTGCACCTGGGCATGTCCTTGCTGCCTCCTCTGCTCTCTGGCCTCCCTGCCCAGGCTGCCCATCAGGGACGTGCTCCCAGGTGGGACCCTCACTGGGAGGAGGGCGGGAGGGGGCAGCTGACAGTGATGGAGCCTCTAGTAGGGCTGGCAAGCTGAAGTCATAAAGTGATGCTTCCTCCCAACCACCCTCTGGCAGGGAGATGCTGACACAGAGGAGGAAACAGAGGCTCAGAGAGGGTGAGAAGTTTGCCTCTGTCACAGAGCCGGAGGTAGCAGAGCCAGGATTCAAACCCAAGTCTACTCCTACTGCTCCACATAGCAGCGTGACCTCAAGGCCACCCGGACCTCACCTGTGACATCACCTGTGACCTCACCTGTGACCTCACCTGCCTTGCAGGTGGTGAGTGTGCCAGCCCCTCCACAGCACATCCACAGGCACGGTCTCCTTTATTGCCCGCAGCATCATCTGGGGTGGGAGCTATCATCTCATAGAGTCTCAGAGAGGAGAGGAGACTCACCCTAAGTCATCAGCTGGCTGTAAACAGCAGAGCTGGGATTTGACCCAGGTCCGGGTTACGTAGGCTGGGATGATGGGGGTTCATCCTCAGCCAGCCCTGCCACTCCCTGCTCTGTCAACCCCCCAGGTCCTCCTGTTGACACCACCACTTCCCACCAGCCCACAACCCTGGTGAGTCCTCTGTGTTGGGCTCTCTTCAGCCCTGGGAGAGGGTCTACTGAATGTCAGCTACAGCTCCTGCCACTAGCGGAAACTGTAGTCGGGGCGGGTGCAGGGCAGGGGGGGACCCTCAGCATGATAAGTGTGAGCTTTGCTTCAGATTTCAGATGACAGGGTCTTGGAGGAAGAGAAAGCACTTTGGATGGCAGAACCAGGGTAGGAAGAAAATCCCCACAGGCTAGAGCCACTGAGGGAGACCCACAGGGAGGGATTCCATATGTAAATGTGAGTTTAGCATGCAGTGCGAAGCTCTGAGCTGAGATGAGAAAAACAAATCAATGGTTCCGGTACAGAAGAAAGAGACAGGCTTTGATGGGAGCTGACAGGGAGCTCAGTGTGAACCCACGAGATGATGTGTCTCTTATGTCACTGGTCCCTTCACTCCTCCCCCACCCCCAGTCCAGTCTGGTCCCAACCAAGGCTCTTGTGATGAGATGGAGGGTCCCCAAACCTGGCTAGCTTAATAAGAGCAACAATAATAATATTGGTAACAATGAAAATAATTTTATCAAGAGATAAAATTATCTTTGCTTCTGAACGTTTACTGAATGCTTACTCTGCACTGTGTGCTCACATAATCTGTATCTTGACAAGAAGCTTGCAAGGTTGGTATGATTGGAGCCATTTTACACAAGAAGGAATTGAAGCTTAGAAAAGCTAAATAATACAGAACTAAATGGCAGAGCTGAGATTTGAACTTCAATCTTTCTGATTCCAAAGCGAACACTCTTCTGTGCACATCTTCTGTCTTTTAGACCATGTTAATAGAGGTATGGAGTCTAGCAAAAGGGAGGTGAGAGTCCTGTTCAGCTGGGAGGCTCAGACTCTTCTGCCATTCTGAGGAACAAATGTAGAAGGTCATGGATAAGCTGAACTTTATCTAAAAGAAGGGCCTCCGGTCTGAAAAAGGCAGGGGAACCAGGTCACATGGATTCATTCATTCATTTAATAGTTTAATAAGGATCCTATTATGTTCTGGGCCCTCTTCTAGACCCTGGAGATAGAGGGGTGAAGAAAATTGACAATATCCTTGCTTTCATGGAATTTGTATTCCAGTTGGGAAGACAGATATTAAATAAGTATGTATCAAGCAGTGATACATTGTATGAAGGAAAATAGTGAATAAAAAGGACTAGGGATGAGAAGGCTGTATTAGAGAGGGTGATCAGGGAAGTCTTCTTGGAGGAGGTGGCAGTTGAGCAAAGACTTGAATAAATTGAAGGAGTGAATCTTGCTGATAACAGTCAAAAGAATGCTCTCCTGAAGCAGGAATGAGCATTATGTGCTCAAGGAAGAGCAGAGAGGCCAGTGTGGCTGTAACAGAGCAGCAGTGGGTAGGAGATGAGGTGTGAGGAGTCAGCAGGAGGAAGATCATTTAGGGTCTATAGACCACGGGAGACTTTGGATTTTATTTTTAATGTAGAGGGAATTAATTGCAGAGTTTTAAATATGAGAGTGACATGATCTGATTATCCTAAAAGATCACTTGGCTTCTGGGTGGAGAAGAGGAATAGGGAGCAAGAGTAGAAGCAGGAAGACCACGGAGGAGGGGCTTGTACAAGCTCAGGTGGACCAGGGAGCCAGAGAAGTGTGTAAAGGGTGCCCTCACTGAGGAGCTATTGAAGGAATCAGGTGCTTATTCTTAAAAAGAAGAGGTGAAAGTAAGGACGAAAGCTGCCCTCAAACATCGGAAGGGCTATCGCATGAATCAGAGGTCAGCCCCTTTCTGCATAGCTCAGAAGGGCAGAACCAGGACCAATGGGTAAGGTCACGGGAAAGCCGATTTCCCTCTGATAAGGGATGCTGACTCAAGATGGAGCATCCTTCCTGGTGGGGACAGTGACCTCTTTACCACTGGAGGTACATAGCAGAGGCCAGCTCTCAGGGCTGCAAGGTACAGGGGACAGAGATTAGCCTTTGTGGTCAGATAGACCTGGATCCAAATCCTCTCTCCTCTGCTTATTATCTGCGTTGTCTTGGGCACTTCACCTTTCTGAGCTTGATTTCTTCATCTCTAAATTCCTACCTAATTGGATTATCATGAAAATTTGGTGCAATCAAGTACATAAAGCACCCAGTATCTTGCCTGGCACAAAAAGGGTACTCAATAAATGTCAGGGATAATGATGACGACGACAACAGTGATGATGATGAGATAGTGGTAATGATGGCGACAGTGATGATGGGTCTGGTGATGACGATTGTTTTGGTGATAAAGATGATGAAGATGTTATCAATGACGATGGTACTATTGTGCAAGCTGGTGATGGTTGTTGAAAAAGGAATTTAAGCATCAAGGAAGGGGATGGACTAGAGACCACTAAGGTATCTTCCAATTCTAAAATGTGATGAGAAAAAGCCCTATAAGCTGGCTATGACTGTCAGGCAGGGCAATGTCTGTCTGTTGACATCATCACACTCTCTACTGACTTCCTCCCCGGGAATTCACTAGCCCAGAAGGAGCAGTAGAAACAGCAACAGGCTCAGATTCTGAGCCAGGAAGCCCTGACCCAATCTGTGCTTGACCTTGTGCCTCCCACATTCTGGGCAGCTCTGGGAACCAGAGAGGAGGCTGAAGGTAAGTGGGGGTGGGGTGTATATGGGGAGGGGCAAAGACTCTCTCCTCTGCTGACATTTCCTACTCATCCACATTATAATCATCCAGCCCAGGTTATGGTCAGAGATCTTTGGAGTCATGAAAAACCTTAGATGCTCTGGTCTGACCACCCTTCCCCATTAATAGACGAGAAACAGCCCAGAAAGGGAGGATGACTTTCTTAAGGTCCCAAGAAAAGTCCAGGTCTCCCGACTTCCAGTTTCACTCTCAACTTCACCATACTTTATCTATTGGCTCAATGTTCTCATAAGTAATCAACACCAACCCTCCTGGCCCCATTGTCCTAACAACAAAACCCCTTCTTGCTACGTGAGGCTGATGCACATTTGCAGATACATAGTCCAGTAACCAAGACCAGCTTGATCCCACTAAGTATTATTTTATAAGTATTATTTCTATTTACAGATTTCACTGCTCAGTTCATCTTAGCCCAGGCTTATTGTGCCTTGTTCCAAGAGAAGCTGCTATTTCCTTAACAATTTCATTGAGATCTCTATGGATTAGCTAGAGTTTTGCCATATCTCTGCCATCCTTGACTGTTCCCAGTGTATTTTTTAGGAATTCAGCTGCCAGTAACAAGGATCTGAACAACAGTCGCTTAAACAAATTGAAAATTATTACTTTGCTCTTGTTTAAGAGAATTTGGGGCATAGGAGCTCCCAGTTTGCTTTGTTAGCTCCAAATATTTTGTCAGTATCCCTGTCTCCTTCTTTGTCTTCTTTGTCTTTCCTTTACCAGTGCATCACCTCATATCTAAATATTGCCTATTGGCTATATGATGGCTGCTGAAGCTCCAGAAATTATTGCAGCATTCCAGATAGGAAGACAAAGGAAGGGAGAGGACAAAGGAGCCAAAAGTGTTTCTCCAACTGCTAAGCTCCCATCAAACAGCTTTCCTAGAAATCACACTTAACACTTCTATTCATATTCCACTGGCCATCCCAATGAAAGGGGAGGGGTGGGAACTAGTAAATACAGCTTTTAAGCAGGAGACTTACCTATCCATTCCCAGCAGCACTGGTATTCTGTTACTAAAGAAGAGGAAACAGGATTCTGAGTGACAACCTAAAACCTGGGTCCCGCCCCACAGCTAGAAGATTTAAATAAGGACCTAGAGATGCAGAGATTAGAACCCTAGCCCCAGAGCTGAATCCAGGAAGTCTCCTTGTGGGAAAGGGAGCTGTAAAGATCCTTGTATGACTACCTCCATTCTAAAACAAATTAAAAATTATATTTTAGCAATAGAGGCTCATGGCCGAAATTTTTCAAACATATAAAAATTAAGAAAATCAAAATCTTTTATAATCCCCCGTGCAGAGATAACATCTGTTGGTATTTTTGCATACGTCCTTCTGGGTATTATTTTTCCTTTGCTTATATTAGCAAACTTAGGAATTTACTGTATGTCCAGTTTTATATGCAGCTTTTATTTCCTGCATTTATTTTTATAAGCATTTTCCCAGCATGAGCTATTTTTTGAAGGTCTCATTTTTAACGGCCAGTCCAGTCCAGTCCAGTACATGGGCTATTCTGTAACTGACGTAGTTAATTCCCCATTGGGAGGCAGTTAGATGGTTTCCAGCTAAATTTGGCTGTTATAAATGATGCTGGGATGACTAGTCCTGCAGATAGATCTTTGTCTCCATCTCTGATTATTTCGTTATGACAGATTCATGGTCTCACCAGGTCAGAGGGTATGGATTTTTTTAAGGCTTTGGGTACATATTATGAAGTTGCCTTCATGGAAAGCTGGCCTGGATTCCACTCCCTACAAGGGGTCTGAACATATCCTCAGATGGGTTTCTGAGGCCTCCTGCCCCCCTTCTTCAACACTGTATCTCTGATTCTCCTGCCTCAGCTTCCTCTCTCTGTCTCCCTCGGAAAATAATGGGAAAAGTTTATATTCAAAAATATCTTATCTAATGATGTGTTTGTTTATCTTTAAGTACTTTAAAAAGTCAACATAATTATTCTAGTCCCATTAAGTTTAATTTGCAGCAAATTATGCATTCAGCATGAAGTTGGGGTTGCTTTGCTGGTTGGAGCTGAGATAGAGTTTGGCGGTTAACAGTTAACCGAGAGGAGCCAGTGATAACAGCGCAGCTGGGTGAGCAGCAACAGGTCCGTCCTTAGGAAGGTGTTATTCCCATGTGGGAGCCTCAGTGCCCTGGAGCTCTGGAATTGCACTGATGCTCCAGCCAGGAGTCCCAGGGGACTAGGAGAGGGAGAGAGGGAGGGAGGGAGGGAGAGAGGGAGGAGGGCAGTGGCTGTCTGGCTTACTGGATACACCAGGATTCAATTCCTGGGGTGTCTGTGGAGTTGAAAGTCTCCCTGTTGGCTGCTTTGCAGGTGCGCTTGGGACATGAGTCACACCAGATCCAATCCCTGAAGCAGGAGTAAGGATTTGGGTTCTTTTCCCAAAAGCCAAGAGGAGCGCTTGAAGGGATTTAGGCAGGAGTTGCCTGTTGGGAGGCCCTCCAACTGCCTTAGGGGATGGATGGGAGGGACACGACTGATAGCCGAGAAATGGGGGGAGGCTAAGGTAGTCCCCCAGGTGAGGGATGATGGCTGTGGCAGAAGGTCTGGATATCCTGCCCCGTTTCCCCTGGGCCAGCTCTGGGCTCACCTTTACCTGTAGTGGGCGGTTCCCAGTGCAATGACCGCTCCCCCGTCAGGCCCTGCTTCCCTCTGCTTCTCCACCTGGGGGTTCTCCAGTGTCCTGGGGGTTTGACCAACCATGGCAAGGGCAGCCTGGAAGTGCCAGGGGATTAATACCCCAGGGGAAACTATCAACCAGGGCGAGATGGAAGTGAGAAGGCAAATACCCAGCTTCCCTCTGAGGGACAAGTCTGAGGCACTTCCTCAGAGGGCCTCCAGCAGGGCTGAGCCCACAGTATGACCTGCTCTCTGATTCAGCCTTTAGGGCTTTCCTCCCTCCAACCCCTGCCCCCTCCTCACTGTGCCTCCTGGGATCACCTCCCACATAAACCAGCTGCTGTTTTGGAGGAACCCAAACTCAGCACTGATTACTCAAGAGCAGCAGCAGTGGGATGGATAGAATGGGAGATCTGAGAGATATTCGGGGAGAGCAGGGCTGTGATGGGCAAAGGAGGGTGAGGAGGAGAGAGCGGTAGATGGATAGGTCAGCAAGTTAATGGTGCCCCTTTCCCTAATTTGTATGTATGTGTACAGAAATTTTGCATACATCCATCTACCCAACATCCTATGAAGGTATCTCATTTCCACTACCTCAATAATATCGCTTGTGCTCAATTACAGTCAACCTCTACCCCAGCCCCTTTCTGCCAAAGAGATTAATTTTGCATGCTCTACAATTTCATATGAATGGAATCCCATGGAATGTATCTAGGGTCTTTTGCTCAACGTAATGTTTTTGAGATTAATCTACGTTTGTGTTGACCAACAGGTTATTCTTGATTATTGCTCATTGTTAGTCCATTATGTGGATATACCACAATTTGTTTATCCATTAACCTGTTGATGAGCAGCTGAGTTCATTCCAGTCTGGGGCTATTATGAATAAAGTTGCTGTTCAAATACTTATATAGTCTATTTATAGACCAAAGTTTTCATTACTTAAAAGGTCCTTAAAAGTGGAATTTCTAGGACGTAGAGTGGGTATATATTTTACATTATAACAAACTGACAAGCTGTTTTCATTCTAGTGACAGTATTATTTTGCATTCCCTCCAGAAATGTGTACCATTTCCATTTACTCCATATTCCTCACCCACACTTGATATTGTCAGTCTTTTTAATTTTACCCATAATGCAGATCCCTGATAACTAGTAATTTCAAGCATTTTCCTTGTGTGCTTTGGCCATTGGTTTCTCTTCTAATGTGAAGTGTGTGTTTAAGTTTTTGACGATTTTTATGGAGTTTTACTTTTCATGATTGATTTGTGAAACTTCTTTACATATTCTGGGTATAAATCCTTTGTCAGATATAGGTATTGTGATTATTTTTCCCAATCTGTGACTTGCTTTTATTTTATTCTTAATGATATATTTTGAAGGCCAAAGGTTCTTATGCTGATGAACTGCAATTTACCATTTTTATGGCTATTATGGATAATGCTTTTTTGTCTGTGTCTTAAGAAATCTTGATCTACACCCAAGATCACAAAGATATTTGCCTAAGATTTTCTCTTATCTTGTTTTTTTTTCTACTCTAAGTTTACATCTATATGTCATCTCAAATTCATTTCTATATAAGGTGTAAGTTAAGGGTCTAGGTTAATCATTTTTTATGTACAGAAACAGTTATTACAGCACCATTTGTTGAAAAGTTGGTCCTTCTCCTACTGAAATATCTCTCAGTCTTAGACAACATATGTGTGTGGGTTTACTTTGGGTCTTTCTATTCTACTTCATTGATCTGTTTCTATTCTTGCTTTTTCTTGATTATTAACTTCATGGTTTTTAAATCAGATATTATATGTCCGTCAAATTCTTTTTAAAGATTATTTTGGCCAGTCTAGGTTTATTGCACCTGCGCATGATTTTAGAAACATCTTGTTGATTTCTATCAAAAAAAAAACCCACAACAAACAAATTTGCGTGTGTGTGTGTGTGTGTGTGGGTGTTAAATCAAAGTTTCAATTTGAGGGTAATTAACATCTTAACAGTATTATTTTCTAATTCATTAACAGTATATGTCTTTCTGTTTATTTGTCTTTAATTTTCTTGTGAAATAATTTATAGACTTCAGTATAAAGGTCTTGCACATTAAAAAATCCTTAAATATTGTGTGTTTGATGCTATTGAATCAAACAGTACTGTATTTTAACTTTTTTTTTTTTTTTTTGCGGTACGCGGGCCTCTCACTGCTGTGACCTCTCCCGTTGCAGAGCACAGGCTCCGGACACACAGACTCAGCGGCCATGGCTCACAGGCCCAGCCGCTCTGCGGCATGAGGGATCCTCCCGGACCGGGGCACGAACCCATGTCCCCTGCATCGACACGCAGACTCTCAACTACTGCGCCACCAGGGAAACCCCTTAACTTTTTAAACAATTGTTTGGTTTTAGTAGGGAGCAGGATTCAGCAAACTCTTTCTGTAAAGGGCCAGAGCATAAGTATTTTAGGCTTTGCAGATCATACATTTTCTGTCACAGCTACTTAACTCTGCCATTGTAGCATGTTAGTAGCCATAGACAATACATAAGCAAATGAGCTTTGGCTGTGTTCCAAACAAAATTTTACTTATAGACACTGAAATTTTATTTTTGTATAATTTTACATGTCACAAATATTTTTATTGTTTTGGATGGTTTTCAACTATTTAAAAAACTTTAAAGCATTCTTGGCTCACAGGCTCAAGAATTAAAAATACAAAAAGCAGGTGGCAGGCCAGATTTGGCTCACAGGCCATAGTTTGCCAACCTCTGACATGGAGAAAACAATTGAGTCTGATACTTTCATACCTGCAACTTGTTAAATTCACTTATAGTTCTATGGTTTTCCTTATAGTTGCATCCTGCTACTTGTTAAAATCACTAGCAGTTTTTGTAGATCCTTAGGATTTTCTATAAAACATGTGTGTCACCTATAAGTAATAAGAGTTTTAACTTATCCTTTCCAAACTTTTATTTCTTTTTCTTGCCTTATTGAACTAACTAGAACCTCCAATACAATGTTGCGTAGAAGTGATGATAATATACATCATGACTTGTTCCTGATGGGGGAATGCGTTCAGCCTTTCACCACTATCCCTCACTATATGTCAGCTGTAGATCTTATATAGAGGCCCTTTATAAGACTGGAAATTTCCTGCTATTTCTAGTTCGCTGACAGTTTTTGTTATGAATGAGAGTTGATTTTTTCAGATAGTTTCTTGGCATTTACTGAGATGATCATATGCTTTTCTCCTTTGTCATACTAATGTGGTGAATTACTCTAATTTTCTGATGTTGAACCAGTCTTACATTCTTGTAATAAATTCTACTTGGCCATAATGTACTATTCTTTTTATGTACTTCTAGATTTTATGTGTTGATATTTTTAGTCATTTTGCATTCATGTGCTTGAGATAATTTTCTTTCTTTTAATGCCCTCATTGGAGTTTGATGATGGGGTTACGCTGGCCTCAAAATGAATTGTGAAATGTCCCCTCCTCTTCTATTATCTGAAAGAATTGGTGGAAAATTAATATTATTCATGTCTTAAAAGTTGGGTAGAATTGACAGTTGGGCCAGAAGTTTTTGTGGAAAAGACTTTAAATTATGAATTCAATTTAAATATTAGATATGGGGCTATTCAGAGCTTCTATTTCTTCTTCTGTTAGTTTTGGTAAGTTTTATATCTCAAGAAATTTTTTGAGTTTGTCTAAGTTCTTGAATTTGTTGGCATAAAGCTGTTCATACTATTCCCTATTACCATTTTAATGTTCATATAATCTGTAGTGATATCTCCTCTACCATTCCTGATACTAGTAATTTATATTTCCCTTCATTTTTCTCATATTGTCTTAGTTCAGGTCGCTATAACAAAATATAGAGTGGGTGACTTAGACAACAGAGGTTGGGGAGTCGTAGATCACGGTGCCAGCCAATTCACTTCCTGGTGAGGGCTCTCTTCATTGCTTGCAGATGGCTACCATCTTACTGTGTCCTCCCATGGTGGAGAGAGAGAATGAGCTCTCTGGTACCTCTTCTCATAAGACACTAATCCTGTTGAATCAAGGCCCCACCCTTTTGACCTCATTTAACCCTAATTACCTCCCTATAGGCCCTACCTCCAATGCAGTCACATTGGGGGTTAGGGCTTCAACAGGGCTTATATTGGGGGGAGAACACAGTTCAGTCCACAGCACATTTCTTCTTGATAAACTGAAATCTTTGGATATGATCCTCTTTGTCTCTTACATGCTCTTTGTCTTGAAATCTACTTTCTCTGACGTTATTATTTATTCATATACGCTTTCTTATGCTTAGCATATCATTTTCCATCTTCTTTGCTATCAGCCTGTCTGTGCCTTTATATTTAATGTGTATGTTTTGTATTCATCATATAGTTGGGTCTTGCTTTTTTAAGTAATCTGAGAATCTCTGACGTTTATCTTAAGTATTGTGTCTGTGCTGGCTGTATCACCTGTTTTTGTTTGTTTGTTTTCTATTGGACTTATTTGTTCTTGGATCCTCTGTTTCTCCTTTCCTGTCTCCTTTTGAGTTAACTGAGTATGTTTTAGAATTCTAATCTATTTCCTTTAATGGTGTTTTAATTATGCTTCTTCATGTAATTCTTAGTATTTGCTTTAATGATTACAATATATTGTTTTCCCCTTGGGCTCACTTGCGCATGTCAGTTCACTGATCGGTATGCATCCTTAACTTCTCTCAGTCTAACTTAACACTATACTACTTTGTTTATATAAGAACCTTATAACAATGCAATTCCATTTATACTCACTCTCATTCACTAGCTATTATTGTCATATATTTTATTTCTCCCTGTGTTGTAAACTCCACAATACATTGTTATTATTGATTCTCTAGACCATTTACTAACTGAAAGAATTGAAGAGAAAAACGTATTTATATTTACCATTTCCAGTGCTTTTCCCTATTTGGGGTAGATCTGAAATTTCATCTGATATTATTTCCCTTTAGACTGAAGAACTTCATTTAGGATATTTTGTAGTGTGGGTCTGCTAACAATAAATATTATCATCTTTCATTTATCTGAAAATGTTTTGAATTCACCTTCTGTTTTTTGAGTTTTTGCTGGATAAAAAAAAAATCCTAGGTTAAAAGTTTTTGGGGTTTTTTTCCTTCCAGAACTTTAAAAATGTTACATTGTCTTGAGGCCTCCATTTATCTGAAATAAAATCAGCTTTTGTTATTATTCTTGTTCCCCAGTATTAATATGTTTCCTGCCCTCTAACTATCCTTACAATCTTTTCTTAATCTTGGGATTGCAGCAGTTTGGCTGTGATGGGTCTAGCTATGACTTTCTTTATAATTACCCTGCTTGGGATTTCCTGAGATTCCCAATCTCAAGAGTTACTTTTATCAACTTTTGAAATTATTTTTCTAATATTTCCTCAAGTGTTTGCTTTTTTCTTCCATTCTTTCATTCATCTCACAGTTTGCTGAGGGTCTGTTTATTTTCAATATTTTTTACACATACACAGCTTTCCCTGTTAACATCTTACATTAGTCTTGTAAACTTGTTTTAACTAATGGACTAATATTGATGCATAATTATTAACTAAAGTCCATAGTTTATTCAGATTTTATTAGTTTTTACCTAATGTTCTTTTCTGTTTCATGATCCCATCCAGGATGCCACACTACATTTAGCTGTCATGTCTCCTTAGACTCCTCTTGGCTGTGACAGTTTCTCAGACTTTCCTTGTTTTTGATGACCTTGAAAATTTTGAGGAGTACTGATCAAGTATATTGTTGGATGGCCTTCTATTAGAATTTGTCTGATGTTTTTCTAACGATTAGCCGGGGTGGGGTGGGGATAATGGATTTGCAGGAGAAAGGGCACAGGGGTAAGGGACCACTCATATCATATCAAGGGTACAAGTATCAACATGATTTATGACTCTTGAAGTTAGCCGTTATCTCCTGGCTGATGTAGCGTTTGTCAGGTTTCTCTACTATAAAGTTATTCCCCCCACCCTTTCCACACTATACTCTTTGGAAGGAAGTCACTGTGTGCAGCCCACACTTGAGTGGGGAGTTATGCTGCAGTTCTTGAGGTCGAAGAGATCTACATAAAGTATGGGAATTCTTCTGCCCAAGAGATTTGCATCTTTTCCACAATTTATTAATTAATTCAATCCTTTTTACTATATAAGTTTCAAGTGCACAGCATTGTAATTTGACATCTGTATACACTACAAAGTGATCTCCACCACAAGTCTAGTTATCATCCATCACCATACAGTTGACCACCTTCACTCATTTTGCCCACCCCCAACCCCCTTTCCCTCTGATAACCACTAATCTGATCTCTGAGTTTGCTTTTATTTTATTTTGTTTGTGCATTTGTTTTGTCTTTTAGACTCCACATATGAGTGAAATCATATGGTATTTGTTTTTCTCCATCTGACTTATTTCACTCAGCATAACACCTTCAAGGTCCATCCACATTTTCACAGATGGCAGGATTTCATTCTTTTGTATTGCTGAGTAGTACTCCATTGTGTATACACCACATCATTTTTATACATTCATCCATTAATGGGCACTTGGGTTGTTTCCATATTTTGGCTATTGTAAATAATACTGCAATGAACATATGGGTGCATATATCATTTTGAATTAGTGTTTTCATATTCTTCAGATAAATACCCCAAAGGGGAATTTCTGGGTCATATGGTAGTTTTATTATTAATTTTTTGAGGAATCTCAAAAACTTCCCTAGTGGCTGCACCAGTTTACAGTGTCACCAACAGTGAATGAGGGTTGCCTTTTCTCCACAGCCTCTCTAACATTTGGTATTTCTTATCTTTTTGATGGTGGCCATTCTAGCAGGTGTGGAGTGGTATCTCATTGTGGTTTTGATTTGCATTTGCCTGACTTTGAACAGCTCTTCGTGCACCTGTTGGCCATCTGTCTATTTTCTTTGGAAAAATGTCTATTCAGATCCTCTTCTCACTTTTTTTTTTGAAGTTTCTATTTTTTTTTAATTGGAGTATAATTGCTTTAAAATGTTGCATTAGTTTCTGCTGTACAATGAAGTAAGTCAGCTATATGTATACATATATCCCCTCCCTCTTTTTTTTTAATCAGGTTGTTTGTTTGTTTTTGAATTGTATGAATTCTTTATATATTTTGGATAATAACCCTTTGTCAGACATATTACTTGCAAATATCTTCTCCCACTCAGCTTTCTTTCATGGACAGTGGAGTACCCTCAGGGGGGAAAAAATCTAACCATGGATCTCACCCAGCACGCTTCACTGCTAGTAAGGGTCATAGCCCCTCCAGTCTCTGCCAAATTTTGGTTGCTCTTTATTCCCTTCAAATAGTAGTCCTTTCATTTTTATAAACATTTTGTCTAGAGTTTATCATTGGCCCAATACAAGCTACTCTTCCAGGGTCAATATTCATAAGCTTAATATATAACTTTGATAGCCACCTTAAACCTACTTGAATCAAGACAACGTAAAAGCAAATCAATGTGATTGTATAACCAAGAGGTTGTCTGACCATTATCTTGCTTTGTCTCTCTGAGCCTTTCTTTACTCAGCTGTAGAAGGGCTAATAATTCCCACCTTCTAGGGTTGTGGTGAAGGCTAAGGAATGTGCAACACAATAGGTGCTCACCAAATGTGCGTCCCTTCTCTTCTCCCTCAGTAGAGATACCCATGCGTTATTGCCTACAGACCAACCCCTGAACCAGGAATGCAATGCCGCTCCCACCTTTCTCCTGCCAGCCTCTCCCCGCAATGTCTGGCTTTTACTGGCTTCTGGTCTTTACACCCAGCCTGTCCTATCCCCAGGTAACCTCTTTAGGAATAAAGCCTGCTTGTAGGTCTGCAACCTCCTTAGCTGTATATTTCTAGCTCTTTATAAAGGAAGATATATATTTGGGGCATTCATACATTCTTTGAACCAATACTATAGAGTACCTACTATGTTCTGAACTCTGTCCTATGTGCTGGGGAGTCAGCAGTGAACAAAAAGAGAATATCTCTTCTCTTATTATATTCAGTGGAGGGGGCAGGCACTAGACAAGTAGGTCAAATACATAGTATGTACAATGGTGTAAACGGAGTACAGGAATGAGAATACTGCAGGGTTTTCTTAAGGATGTTTCTTTTTATCTTTATCTTATTTCTATAAATATATTATCTTTAAAAACCATTAAATATAGTACAAAAAGAGTATAGAAATGGACTTCCTGACAAAATGTTTAATAAAATATGTAACAATAGGATAAAGTTGCCATGAGAGAAAAGATTGCCAGTCATCTTGTTGCTGACTACAGCAGTCCATGCTGTCAGCTGGAAAGCTCAGAAGGACCTCAAGAAAACCTTAAAAATATTTTGTGTAAGGAGGAGTCTGCATTTTTTAAATAGTAAGGTCAGGAAAGGTGACATTGTGAACAAATGCTGAAAAGAGCGAACCTCAAAGATATTTGGGGAAGAGGGAACAGCAGGCGCAAAGGCCCTGAGGTGAGAGCGTTTCTGGCTGTTGGAGGAACAGTGAGAGCACAGTGTGGCCAGAGCAGAGGCATTAAGCTGAGAGCAGGAGAAAAGGGTTATGAGCATTCAGACTGCTTAGAACTTTGCAGATCATTTAAAAACCCACCCTCACCCCGTCTCCCAACATTTAGGGAGTGGGAGAAGAGGAGAAATCAGCAGAAGAGACAGAAGTCGAGGCCAGCAAGGTGGGAGGAAAACTGAAAGGGTGTGGTGTCCTGGAAGGAAAGGAGGCAGGAGTGATTATGTCACCGAGTCCGAGGTCATACTGCTCACCACACGACAGGACAACAAATCAAGAGATGAGGTGTTGGGGCAACGAAGAGCAACTTTACTTGGAAAGCCAGCAGATCGAGAAGAGAGTGGACTAGTGTTGCAAAGAACCATCTTACCCAAGTTAGAATTCAGGCTTCTTTTATACTAAAAGGGGAGGGGGTGTGGTTGGTTGCTGCAAACTTCTTGGTGCTGGAGTTCTTTGTTCCTTCAGCTGTCCACGTAGGTCCAGTCACAATGTTCCTATAAACCTCCAACAAGACGAATGTTATTCTCTGTTCTGCAACTTTTTCTTTTCTTTTCTTTTCTTTTTTTACCATTTTTTAAATTGAAGTATAGTTAATTTACAATGCTGTGTTAGTCTCAGGTGTACAGCAAAGTGATTCAGCTATACATATATGTTCTGCCACTTTTTATCTCTGTATGAAAGGAAAAGGTCAGAGCCTTGAGAATAGGCTGTCCTGTATATGTCAGGCTATAGGCAACATTCTTGGAGCAAAAGCAACAGAATACAAAGGTTAAAGTAAAAGAAACAGATCCAGTATGGGGTCAGATTTGTTCTTCCCTATTACAATTATGTGCTCAAGATGAGGACTGAGACTTGTCCACTGGATCCAACAAGGAGGTCACTTGGAGCCATGACAAGAGCTGCTTAAGTGAATGGGTATGGACACAACTCAGTCAGGTTCGAGAGAGGAGGAGAGCAAAGGGTCAAGGGGAAGTTTATTTCTCTTTTAAGTGGGAGAAATGTTTGCACTCTGTATGCTAATGGGAATGATTGGATGAAGAAGGGAACATTTGATGATGAGGAAGAAAGAGAGAAATGGTGCAGCTGTGTTCCCGAGGAGGTCTTCTGCCCTATTCTGTCATAGGCACCAATTTTCTTTTTTTTTTTTAATTTTTATTGGAGTATAGTTGCTTTACAATGTTGTGTTAGTTTCTACTGTACAGCAAAGTGAATCAGCTATACGTATACATATACCCCCTCTTTTTTGGATTTCCTTCCCATTTAGATCACCACAGAGCACTGAGTAGAGTTCCCTGTGCTATACAGTAGGTTCTCATTAGTTATCTATTTTATACGTAGTATCAATAGTGTACATATGTCAATCCCAATAGAGGTTCCTTAAAAAACTAAAAATAGAACTACCATGTGACCCAGCAAAGCCACTACTCGGCATATACCCAGAGAAAACCATAATTCAAAAAGAGTCATGCACCCCAAAGTTTATTGCAGCACTATTTACAATAACCACGACATGGAAACAACCTAAACGTCAATCAACAGAGGAACAGATAAAGAAGATGTGGCGCCAATTTTCTATTGGGAGCCACCCTCCCCTACCATCGGTCAAAATGGTCCGAATGAGGCTGCCTCATTGCCTGGCTACCAGCATGGGCAACCTGACCAAGCCTCGCCAATAGCAGGGCTGCAGCCACAGGCCAGTGATTAGTTTAGAAGGGGTCATGTGACCTACAATGGGCCAATCAGAGTGAATGAGCGTCAGCTCTGGGAGTTTTGCCGGACACCAGGGAAGGAGAGGCTTTCAGTCCACTGGGGTGGCTGCACAGATAGGGAGTAGACCCAGCTGTGTCTGTGCCCAGAGCCTGTGTCAGTGCAACCTCACCCAGCTGCCTGCCCGACAGGGAGCCTGTCACAGAGCGGAATAATAATACCGGTGCAACAGACGGCCTTTCTGGAGCCTGACTACCCCCAACTCACGCTGGCCCTTCTCTGCTGTATGACTCTGCTTTAGCTCCTTTATAGTTATCGTCACTATCTGAAACACATAATTTCATCTATTTACGTATTTTTTTGTCTTCCCCCAAGGTCTATCTTTTCCACTGTTATATCTCCAGGATCTAGAATTGTTCCTGGCACAGAGTAGGGCTCCAAATAAATATTAGCTGATTGAATAAGCAAATATATAAGAATGAACTACAGCTGTATATTTATACTCAGCCACGCCTCACTTATCCAGGAATCAAGCATCTGGCAAGCTTCAGCTATCTGGAGTGCAACAGGAAAACTCAGAAAGCCCTAGAATTACCAAAATGCAGGTTACACGAGCCATGTCTGAAAGCACAAGTTTTTTGTACTTTTAAACAGAGGTGCCCCCTTCATGTCCTTAGAGATCAGGGACTAATGCAGGCATGGTTCTAACATGCCTGGTGATCTGGTTCCCCATCCATGACAGGTTAGAGATAGGACTTTGGGGGCATTAGAGGGTCAGAAACACTGACACCAGCAAGAAGAAACATGGGGCACCCAGGAGACTGGAAAACACTGGAAAGTCAATGACAGAACTTCAAGTGAGAGCAGGCTGGGCCCTGAGTGTAGGGTGAGGGGTCTTGGGGGACACCCTAGGGTTAGAACATGTAGGGGAGGTGGTGATGACTCAGGGTACCCAGCAAAGCTGAAATTATCCTCCACAGTCCCCATTCTAGAGCTAGGGAGATGTGCAGTACATTTTATTCAACTATTGTAAAACTAGGTTGATTCCATGCAGAAAAGTAAGCAGCAGAAATAGAAATCACCCATCATCTTACTAAGAGAGATGCCTCCTTGGGGGTCACATGGCCCATGCAGTGGTTGGCTCTGCTCTCTCACTCCCAGATCACGCACTGTGCTCCACACCATGACTTTTGTTGGCTGCATAATATTCCATCACATGGACACACACTATATCATGTAACTGTTCCTCTGTTGGACGGTCTGTTTCCAGACATTGGCTGCTATCAGTAACTCTATAGTGAGCATCATTATATGTAAGCTTGAGTGCTCAGCCCTGATTGTGTTTCCTGATGGTAGAATTGCTGCCTCAAAGATATGGGCGTTTTGGATTTTTTTATACATACTGTGAAATTTATCCATTCAGAAGCTGGGTATAGGGCCTTTTAGATGCTAAATTAATCACAGCTCAGTGGACAACAAAATAAGCTCATTACAGAAAAGCTTCTGTAACTTCTCATCCCTGGATAGTAACTGACTGGTGTCCCCTGGTGGACAGTTGTGTGTGTGTGAGCACATGTGTACACATATGTGTCCAGCACCTTCCTTGTGTGCATGGCACATTTCCCATCCTTCACGTCACTGGTACTAACCAACTACCTTGTGAGCTATACAGGGTGCGTACTGTCGCTCCCATTTTACAGATGAAGACAGAGGCTCAGAGGGCATGTGTAGTACAGTGAAAGGAACACGAGCAGACACACGTGGGTTTGAATCCCAGCTCTGCTGCTGGGTGAGCTTGACCTGTCTCTTGAGCCTCAGTCCTTTTGTATATAAAATGAGGGTAGAAATACCTGCCTTACAAGAGAGGATGAAATGAAAGGGCAGATGGAAAGTGTCTGGTACAAGCTGGGCAATAAATGCTCAAGCAATGATATTTGTGGTCATTGTTAGCAAAGTCACTTGTCAAGGTCACAGAGGCAAAACTGAATCCACATCTTCTAACCACAAGTCGAGTGCTCGTTCCGGATACCACCTGCCTTTGAACCACATGCCCAAACTGACAAGGGAAGATTTTGAATTAGTCTCCATGTGGGGTTGTTGTTGCTGAGTCTCCAGAAGACTGCCTTGCTGTGAATCCAAAGGAGACACTGGTCCTGACTAAACTAATTTTAAGAATAATATAACCTATAGAGGTGAATGGCTGTCAGCTTGTGGTCCACTGGGACTGGGAGATCTTTCTCATGTTGACTAAACCCCAGCCTGTGTCAATGTCCTCTCAGCCTGGTATCCGAGTATCCACCCTCTCCCCCCAGAGCCCTGGCCAAGTTTGCTGATAACAGAGCTGAAAGAATCCCTTCCTCACCCGGGCATGTCTTTGGGAAAGTTATTCCAGCTGCCAGGCCAGACCATGCTGGGTAATGGATGGCCTCTCTTTAATGCTGTCTGGGAGATGGGCCCTTCTTTAATCATCTACAGTATCATTAAGAGATAAAATATTTGCTCTATGGAGCTCCTGATGGTCTTTAGAAACTGCAACTTAAGCACGAACCAAGAAGGGCTGCTCAGAGCTTAACCCTCCCCTTCCCAGCACAGACCCAGGCCTTGGCCACTTGGGTCTACAGATCACTGGCCTTGACTCCCAGGGAAGCCTTGGGTTCCATTTCCAGCTCTTCTCAGCCCAGGGAGCAGGTGGATGAGAGGGCAGAGGGAGGACGAAGGAAGAAGAGGAAGCCTTGGCCCCTGAGTGACTCAGTTCAGGGGTTTGTAGACAGAGGACCCTCTCCCAGGCCAGTTACAGAGCAGAGCACTGGAAGGCCCTCATTGGGAGCTGGGTGACTTTGGGCCACTCCCTTAACCTCTCTGTGTCAGGCTCCTACAGGGCAGAGGGGCTGGAGGGGCCTGCCAGCTCTGAGGTTCTAGGGTCTGTTTCATGGCAAGTAGAGCCTGGTTCCCTAAGAAGGGTGATATGTGCACGCCCCCACCCAGGTCCCTGCTCCCTGCTGGGACCACATGTCACATGTGACCAGGTGGGGAGGCCACCCCTGGGGACAGCAGGTGGCCTGGATGAGCTAACAGAGAGGAGAGAGCCCCTGTTACCCAGAATCACTCAGGAGCCCAGCACTGTGCCAGGACCACATCCCACCCTACACACACACACACACACACACACACACACACACACACAATACACGGCACCAGCCTCAGAGCAACCCTATGAGGACAGGGTGTCATTACCCCCACTTCACAGCTGACAATGCTGAGGCCCCGAGTGGTAAAGGGACCTTGTCCAAGGTCACACCAAAAGCAAGTTATATCCAGGTCTGTCTGATTCCAAAACCCAAACTCTTACCCATCACACCACTGGCAGGAGCACACAGGAGAGAGAGGGCTCACCCTGACCCTCCCCTTCCCACCTCCCTGCTTTTGCACGTGCAGTCCCCCCCACCCCAGCACGCCTTCCCTCCTCTATCCAAGTCCTACCCATCCCAAGGCCTGCCTCTTCCAGGAAGTTCTCCTTCAAGACTGACAGCCAAACCCCCAATGCTTCCACCCAGCTGGCTCCCTGGTTGTTCAGTTTCCCAGCATCATTTTAGATTTTGGTGCCGTGAGGCCCAGACACAAACATTAGCCCATTTCATCATCTCACCAGGTTAATTGATATTTACTGTGCGCTGACTTGGAGCCAGGCACCGCGGGGTCACGGAAGGGACGGGAACAAACGTCCACTGAGCTCCTGCAGATCCCCCCGACACTGGGAGCCTGTGAGGGGTCCCTGCAGGCCCCTCACTCTGTTGGAGGATGAGGAACCCAATGCCCAGAGAACGGGGGTGGGTGGGAGGTGCCACTCAGGTCCGGAGGTGAGTCAGGGGCTGGGACTCAAAACCAGGCCAGACTCCAGATCCAACCCCGCCCCCTTACCTGCCCCCCGAACTCCTTAAACCCCCTCAGCTGGAGCAGGATTGGTCCTGGAGCCTGGAGCCTTCTGATCTCACAAGTGGGGCTCAGGCGGCCATAGCTGTACAGAGAGGGGGAGGGACAGGGGCAGCAAGGCAGGACTCTTATGTCACCCCTCAGGGACACCCAGGGCCCTGTCACCCTCAGTGACGCGCTCCCCACCTCTGTTGACTCCAGGCTGTGCCTGCACCTGGGGACTCTGTCCACCCCCTTCCCCCAAATGTCCCCAGGGCGTCACTCCAGCTGAGAAGCCTCAGGGCATAAATTAATCCACCTTCAGCCTTTGGCCTCCAGATGCTCTTTCCCCTTGCCCTCCAGATGCTCTTTCCCCTTGCCTCCCGGGTGCTGGTCCCTCTCCAGCTCCATTCTCAGAGAAATATTCAAGGAGCAGGTGGTGCCGCGGTGCCGGCCCGGGAGGGTGAGGCCTGGCCTGGGACTGGCGCTGGCTGGGAACTCCCATCCTTGGAGCTGCTAATGACGCGGCCCAGCGTGAGAGGGGGGCGGCCTCTGTGCATCACAGACGTGTCTGCTCACGGGGACAGTGAAGCCCTAGTGCCCTCCCAGCACTGGACTCAGCTCTGGGGCCACGTGCGGAGGCTCGGGTGAGTCCCTGCTTTGCTGATGGAGGACTTGCCTGCTGAGGAGCGTCACCTTACAAACTCCCCTGTGTGCCCCCTCCCAGACTTTATGTTCTCAGCCAGCCTGGATTTGAAAGAAGGAGGGAGAGGCTGAGAGAGAGGATGTCAAATCCCAAGCTGTCCCAATCGCAAGAGGCTTAAGAAATGAAGTCTAAGTCACTTGTTACACGTGGGAAACTGAGCCCAGTGCTCACAGAGCCAGTTAGCAGCGGAGCTGGGACTAACCCGGACTAGCCGGTGTTCCTGACTGTCAGTGCGCCTGTGTGAAACGGTGTGCGCGCGCGTGTGTGTGTGTGTGTGTGTGTGCCTGTATGTGTGCACGCATGCACGTGCACATCTGCCTCTGAGTGTATATGATGGTCTTAAGTTGAGTGTTTAACAGTCTCAGGGTGCACATGTGAAAGTCACATTTGTCCCAAGGTGTGGGCATGTATGAGTGTGACCTGATGTGTGACAGGGACCTGAGGTGGACAGTGGCTGTCCCCTAGGGTGAGGGCGGGTCGTGTGGGTGCCTGTCTCAGCAGGTCCCCTGAGCTTATCCTGGCTGAAGCTGGACCCTGTCTCTGGGCTGATGCTCTTCCCCCTCCAGAGAATTTCCAGTTCTTGGCCAGGGGCAGCGAGGAACTCAGTTGTTCCTATTTGGTCTTTAGATTATGAAACAAAAATTAGGTCTAAACTCTTTGTGGGGAGGTAATTTTTCCTAATCGCTCACCCTGCTGCACAGATCTCCACAACTTGATTGCGTCTAATTAGATTAATTGGACGGAAACTGATTTCTCTTCTCTGAGAATATGAACTACAGAGAAGGGGGGCCGTTGGAGGCCGGTGACTCCCTGCCCCCCGACAAGTCTGGCCTGGTGGGGAGGGGCTGTGCGTGGGGCTGGGTCCAAGGCCTCTCCCTGGGCGCCCCTCTCTCTGCTTCTCTCTCCTTGTCACTTGCTCTGTCACTGAGTCCCTCTGTGTCTCTGGCTGCCCCTGTTCCCAACTGTCTCCTGGTCTGGGCTTCAGCGGCCCCGGGTCTGTCCTGACCGTGCTGGGGTTCACCCTCCTGCACCCTTTCTCTCTGCCAGGAGATGACCCAGGGCTTTCCCTGCATTACCAAGGGGCGTGGCGAGGAGGACAGAAGCACAGCAGGACTGGCCCAAGGTCACCTTCCGCAGCAGCTGAGCGCCGCAGAGGGCGGCCTGCAGGGCCAGGCTGGACCACGCCAGCTGCGGGGCTCAGGGAGCTTCCGGCTGGAAGAACGGGGTCTGGGCGGTTCTGAGGGTGGCAAGACCGGCCATGCTGGGCAGAGGGTGGCTGAAGGGTCTGGTCATTCCTGTCCCCCCACGGCCCAGGCCGGGCACTGCCACCTGCAGGGGCCTGAGGCAGAGAGGGGCCTGGCCGGAGCACCCACCTTCCCATCTGTTTGCAGAGTCATAAAGCTGGGCCGTCCTGGGCTGCTGCCTCCCTGGAGCCCCATCCAGGGGGACGCCCTGCCCTGCCCACCTTGCTGTCTCTCCCCTCCTCTGTCCCCTGTCCGCACTGTCCCGACGTAGTCCAGGGCACCGTCTTCTCTCCCCAGATTCTGTATAGCTGCCCCACTGTCCTGGGCCCGGCCCCCTTCTCCAACTCCAGTGCACAGTCTACAGCTTAAATGAACATGCCACGCCCCCTCTCAAAGACCTTCCATGGCTCCCACTGCTCTGAGGACTAAAATCCCAGCAATTCACACAGATTGCACACCGACCTCCTCAGCGCCATCTCTCACCACCCCCGCCTCCCACTCTGACCCCACAGACACAGCTGTGTGCAGGCCTTGGTACATGCTGGTACGTCTTCCCAGAACACCCTTTCCCAGGCCCTGCCTGACGCCAGCTTTCTTACAGCTTTGCTCAGTGGGCAATGCTAACAGCGGGTGTGTTGAACTGGTGTGTATGCTCTGGGCTATGGGCATAATTATCTCATTTAATATAACTCCTCTGTGGGGATCATTATTATTCCCATTTTACAGAAGAGGAAACCGAAGTTCAGAGACACGAAGCACATGGCCAAGGTCACTAGGCTGGGAAGTGGTGGAGCTGGGATTTGAACCCAGGTCATTTGCATGATGTCAACTCTCCCCATCCCACCCATCATCTCCCAGACTAGGGTCCACTCCTCTGTACTCTTGTGCTCCCCCTACACAAGCATTTGTCTGATTGTTCTGAAATTGTCAGTTTCCCCATCCCCTCATCAGGTCTGGGCTGTGAGCTCCCCATGGCCACCCTGGGTCTGACCTGTTTCTAATGCCCAGAGCCTAGGGTAGGACTAGGTGGACACTTGGCCAGAGACTGACGCCCAAAGAATGGGCAGTGGCAGCCCCTCCAGGCCGCTGGGCCCCTCCCTCTTGCGCACTCCCCTCCCACCACTCGATACCTCAGTAAGCAAAGCCTTTAAACCAAAAACAATTTTACAGTTCATTTGAGTTAATCACAGCTGCTCTTTCTGGAAACTATCTTCCCTAAATTGTCTGCAGAGAGGCAAGCGACCTGCCTGGCAGCCCCCCTCCCCTTCTTCCATCACAGAGCCCTGGAATCACAGGAGGTGGTAGGAGGAGTTGAGACCCCAAGAGTTCAAGTCTGTTGTCATGGTATGTGCCGTGGTGGGCACCGGGGTACAGCAGTGAACAAGATGGATGCACTCCCCACCTTCACGGGACTCACCATCTAATAAAGAAACCAACTTTGAACAAATAATCACACAAGGGATTGTGTAGTTAGTGTTGAGTTGTAATAAGTTAATCATGAAGAAGTCTAATAATACTAACTATACAACCCTGGCAACTTGTTAAACCTCTTGGAGCCTCAGTTTTGTCATCTGTCAATGGAGATCCTAATGGCATCTTTCTCCCAGGGTTTTGTGAAAATCCAGTGAAATGTGAAAAGCTCTTAGCCTAGCACCTAGCACTTGGTTTGTTGTAGCATACATTATGGGCCATATTCTTTTGCTAGGGCTGCCGGAACAACATATCAGACTGGGTGGCTTAAACAACAGACATGTATTTTCTCACAGTTCTGGAGGCTAGAAGTTGGAGGTCAAGATTCAACAGTGTTGATTTCTTCTGAGGCCTCTCCCCTTGGCTTGTAAGTGGCCATCTTCTCCTGCTGTCTTCACATGGTCTTCCCTCTGCGTGTGTGTCTGTCCTAATCTCCTCTTCATATAAAGACACAAGTCATATTGGATTAGGGCCCACCCATGTGACCTCTTTTTAACTTAATCATCTCTTTAAAGATTCTACCTTCAATACAATCACATTCTGAGGTACTGTAGGTTAGGGGGGTCAACATATAAATTTGGAGATGGTGGGGACACAATTCAGCCCATAGCAGTATGTATCCAAGAGAATTTAGTGCATGTATCCACACATGACGTACCTGTAAGTGTTCATAAAATTTTTACTTTTAGTAGTCATAAAAGAAAACAACCCAAATGTTCATCTATGAGAGAATGATAAATTGTGGTAGATTAAAAAAGTGGAACTACACAACACTTTTAAAACATGAACAAAGTATTAATATGCACAAAACATGTATAAATATCACAGACATGGTCAGCAAAAAACAACAAAAAAAAATCAGACCAAAAAAATGCTTTATGATTCTATTAATAGGGACTAACCTATAGCATAGAAGTTAGAATAAGAGTTATCTTTCAGGGCTGGGACATTAACCAGAAAGGGGAACAAAGAAACTTTCTGGGGTACTAGAAATGTGCAACATCTTGATCTGGGTGGTGGTTTCATAGGTGTGCACATTTGTAAAAATTCATAGAGGTATTGCATCAGCTTTTGCTATGTAGCAAACTTCAGATTTGGTGGTAAATAACAGTCAGTTATTTAGCTCACAATTCTATTGGCTGTCTGTGCAATTGATCAGGTCAAGGCTAGCTCAGTGTCTCTCTGATGCTGATTCTCATGGGTCTGTGGTTGGCTAGAACTGCAGATTGCAGCCGAATGATCTAGGGTGGCTTCACTCACACATCTGGTAGGTGGCAAGCTATTAGCTGAGGCACCTCCATTCTCCTCCATCTGGGCTCTCACCCTCCAGCACGTTAGCTCAGGTTCATTCCCATGTCTCCAAGTGCAGCAAGAGAAGGAAAGCCCATATCACCAAGCACTTTGAAGCATCTGTTTGCTTACTTCTTGTTCCCATTGGTCAAAGCAGGTTTATTGGACAATGAAGACTGAAGAGATGAAGAAACAGACATTCACTCTTGATGGGAGAATCTGAAATGCCACATCATGAGTGTAGATATAGAAAGGGAAAGAATTTGTGATTATTTTTACAATCCACCAAATATACACTTAAGATTTGTATATTTTGTCATATGCAAGTTATATCAATATGATAAACAAAGATACAAGGATTGGGTCTGATGATTACAAAAGGTACTCTTGGCCTAAGTAAGGCTTCCTTGTATTCTATTCTAACTAACCCTTTCCTAAAGAGAACCAAGATTCTATAAAGACAGAGGTTGTTACAAGATACGTGTGTGTGTGTGCGTGCGTGTATGGATGGGGAGTTGTAGTAGTTTCACAGCTTGCAGCCTCAGTCAGGTTTTGCTCGGGTGGGATAGAGGTGAGATTATCAATGGACTAAGTTGTGAGCTGGGCTCGGAACTCAGGCTGAGAAATGGACTGGGGAAGAGTAACATCCTGTGTCAGCTAGTGAAGCAAATGATTGCTTTTCAGCATGCTGGAGAGTTCTGATACAGCTAGAGGTCCTTCCTCTTCAGAGTCCTGAGACCACTCAGTTCCCTCTGTCTTCTTGGTAGAATGATCTGGTTATTAAAGGAAATTTACTCTTGCGCACTATACATTATTGCCAGAAGTGAAGGCATGGGCGCTGGAACCAGACTGCCTGAATTCAAGTCTTGGCTGCACGACACAGCTGAGTGACCCTGGGGAAGTCAACAACTTACTTAACCTCTGTGCCATAGCTGCCTTGTCTATCAAATGAGGAAAATAATGGTAGCTGCCTCGCAGTGTTGTGGTAAAGACCGAATCAAAACAAGGAAAGTAAGGAGCTTAACATAGTGGCTGGACATGGTAAATGCTAAGAAGTTATCTTTTTCTTACATAAGATGGAAAGGATTCCGAAAGTTTCCATGACCCCAGATGTCTGACAAACTTGTTATATGACTTTAGGTGAGCTATATAACCTACCTGGCCACTGTTCCTATTCTGTAAAATGAAGCTATTTGCTTTTCCCACATGACTGGATCGTATCTTTTTACCAAAAGAATATATTCATATATCATTTGATAAAATAAAATAAAAAATAAAATAAAATAAAAAAGATATTGGACTAAGTGGCATTTATGGTCCCTATAAACACTATCTTTTCTGGGTCTTGGATTCAGGACTTCGGATGGAGTGAGTCAGGCATGAGGGTTAAATAAGTGAGGATGACATTGGGGGCAGGCTGGGAGAGGACCCCACTCTAAAGCATGTCAAGCCTTCTAGCTCTTACACTATGCACCCCCCACTTTCCCAGTATGCTGAGGCTTTTGGTCCCTCTGATCTCTGACACACAGGAACTCACCACACTTTCCCGTTGCTTCAGCCGCACTGGCATTGTTAGAACTTCTTTACTTTCCCTCCTCAGAGCCTTCCCACATTCTGTGCCCTTCTCCAGGAGTGTGCAATATCCTTCAGAGTCTTCCAAATGGAGTGACAAAACCAACTGAAATCCGTTTAAATAAAAGAAATAAAAAGGGGGATTAGTCAGTTCATTCACCTGAAAAATCCAGGAGTCAATAGCTTCAGGTACAGCTGGATCGAGGAGTTCAAATGTTATCATTTTGGAACACAGTCTTCTCATCTCCTCTGTATCGGCATCATTCACAGTCACTCTCTCCCCTCTAAGTGGGGAAGAAATGCTGGTAGAGTCAGGCTTCTGTCACACTGGCATCACACCCCACATTCCCGATAGTTTTAGCACAGTCTCTGCTATGATTCCCATTGACCTGCATTTAGTCATCTGCCCACTCCTGAAACAATCACTGTAATCAGGGGGTAAAGTGCCCTGAGTGACCAGGCCTGGGTGGCAGGAGCCAAGATGGGTCAGCCCACCTGAATGGGCTGGGAGTGGTCAGGGAGTTGTTTTCAAAGGGAAACTGGGGTGGTCTTACCAGAAGGAGAGGGATGCAGGCAGGGTGGAGAGTGGGTAGAAGCCCACTACACATTCCTCTTGACTCTTTCTTGGTCTCAGTACAAGTGGCACTTCTTCAGAGAAGACTCCCTTGACCCCTGATATGTCAGGACCCATCAATCCTTTTCCTTTGCTTTTTGGCCCTTATTAGTCTCACAGCTAAAATGCAGAACTAAACATGTACTAAGTCTAAATATATACTAAGTGCTTTAGATATGTTAATGAATGTAATCCTTCTAATATCCCTAGAAGGTGGGTATTTTTTCAGCTCAATTTTATAGATGAGGAAATTGAGGTCCAGAGAGGTTAAGTAACTTGCCCAAGGGCACACAGCCAGGATGTAACAGAGCAGGTTTTCCAGTCCAGTAGTCACATTTCGACCCGCGCTTTTCTCTAAACCACTATCCTACCCTTTTTTAAAACATAGTCACGTGGGTAATCATGACTTTATACACACATGCATGTGTACACTTATATAAACACACACACAAACACATGCTTGTAAATGCACTCACACACTCACATAAACACTCACATACACACACTTGTACATGCCTTCACTTGCACATTCACACAGTTGCACAGTGTTGCATGTACACAGGCACTCACACACAAACTCAAATACACATTTGTATGCACTCACAGGAACACACACGATCATACACATATTCACTCACACACCTGCGCACACAGGTGCTCAAATAAAAATTCTCATATACTCGTTCACAAACACTCATCCATGCATTCACACACATATAGTTGCATATGCATGCACTCCCATAAATATTTCCATGTGCTGATACACACATGCACATGTGCTCACACATAGCAAATGCACACGTGTGTACACACATACATGCTCCCACACAAACAAATATGCTCATAATACACATTCACATACCTGCACATACATGCACTCCTGTAAATAGTCTCACATCTCAATACACACACTTACACATATGCAAAGTCACACGTGCAAACACAGAAACACTCACATGCACACATTTGAGTTGAATCATTGCTCAAGGCCTGCCTACTGCACTCCTACTGCGAACCCACACAGGCAGGATGCCTCCTCCATTGTGGTATCCCCAGCACCCATCACGATACACAGAGCGGGATTGGGTGTCCTCACTTTTTCAATGAAAAGAATAAGGCTGCCCAATCCTTCCCTCCCTTCAAGGGGGTTTGGGAGAGTCAGATACAAAAAAAAAAATGGCCCCATCTCTCCTCTTCCTTCCCTCCTTGTTCACTCCCACTGTCCTTCCCTCCCCCTCTCCCCTCCTTCCCTCCCCTCCTGCAACCTCTCTGCTCCGCTGCTAAACCATCTCCCTCATCCTTTCCTCTTTCTCTGCCTCTATCCCATGTCACCCCCTCTTTCCAGCTCTCTGTACATTTCTAAACTAATTAAATGATACCGTGGAATGTGTTTCATTTGCATTTGGTTCGAAAGGGCCACAGAGCACCAGCGCATGCTCATTAAACAGCTCCTTGCAGAGGGATGTAATGAACCGCTTTTATTACAACAGTCATCTCGGCCCATCCTGGGAGGAGATTCTGTTTTCATTGGGAAGAAAGAGAACTGCAAATCTGAGTGCCTGGGGTTGGGGATGGGGGGGGAGGACCCCATTTGGGGAAGGTCCCAGGCTGCCCTGGCTCCGGCTCTGGCTCTGGCTGGGACAGGAGGGCAAAGGCAAGGCTGGGCTGTTGCTGTGCTTCCACCATAACTGTGAAAGGCAGGAATCGCCATTGGTTTTGGCTAGAGCCATGGCCAATGTTCCTACCCTGGGCCTCCAGAACTCCTGGGGATGCTTATCACAAGAGGCCCCTGAACTTACCTGGGTACCAAGAACTGTCTGTAGAAGGAATAATCAGCCTGGCATATAACACAGCTCCATTGTATTATACGTGTGCTACTGTGATTATAGTGACAGGGAAAGTTATTGAGAAGCATTTCTACGTTCCTGATAGCCTTGGTCCATGGTTCATGTCCTCTGTCTTTGGGATCTAATAGTAGAAGTAGGGGCAGTGACATAATAACAGCAGCCACCATCTCTTGAGCACCTACTGTGTGCTGGGCACTGAGTTTAGTGATTTACCTGGATTATCTCATTTAATCCTCACAATGACCCCATGAGGGAAGTACTATTATTACCCCATTTCACAGATGAGAAAACTGAGGCACGGAATGATTAGGTCACTTCCTCAATCCTGGTACTGGCCAGGTGGGTAATGAATTCAGTAGTCAGGCTCCCCAGTCCACACCTGACCCAACTCTACTGCTCCTGGAGCCACTCCCACTTCACAAGTGAGAAGACTGAGGCTCAGGAGACAGAGGGGTTGCCAGGACTTCTCAAGGGCCAGCCACAGGCCTCAGTGGTCCTCTGGGGGCTGACAGGTGCTGCTACAGAGACCCCTCCTCCCTGAATTATACTTTGAGAATGGAATAGGTTTTTTGTTATTTTTTTCCTTGGTTTCTGACCAGATTTGGGGATTCTGAAGATGCCTTCAGAAGAGACTGGAGCTGGCCTTAGTCCCTGGGCCAAGACATAATACCGCCCACTCACTCCCCCTGGTGGTCAGGCCCCAGACCAGTCAGACCAGGGTCACCTGAGCTAACTAGGCCAGCGCCGTCACCAGTCCCTCCTCGCTTTATTAGAAATCAAACAGATTAAAGAGTTCTGCTGACCCCTTGGATCACAGCACAACTTTGGGCCCCAGAGGCCCCTTACTCTGCCAAGGGCTGTTTATAGACAAGATGTGTTAACACATCAGCAGGGAAGCAGCTGCACTGCTAACAATCCCTGGGTGTGTGAACCATCTGTGCCCGGCGTCCTGGCATGCAGCTGGGCCTGCCCTGCCAGTGGGACCTCGTCCTTCTCTTTCCTGACCCACAGGGACCTGGAACCTGAGAGACTGACAGGGTCTGCTCTCCCCGAGGACAGAGATGGATGCAAGTGGGCACTTAGAGGAAAGCTAAGGGAGGAGACCTAGAGGAGGTGATCTGGCAGGGAAAGAGAGACTTCAAATGGGCTAGAGGGGAGAATTCAACTTTCCTGAGCCCCTATTATGTGCCAGGCATTTATACACAGCCCCTCACCTAAGCCTCATCACCTTTGGAGGCAGATGTTGTTACCAACCCCATTCCTTTTGCAGATGAGGAAATGGAGACCAACTAAAGGTCACACAGCTTGTCCGTGGTGGGGCAGGGATTCAAACCAGGCCCCTGGTGACCCCTAATTCCATCTTCTTCCTCCCAAACACACCGTCTAGGTTTGCTCTTCACCGCATGGGGGTCCTGGTGGCTCCTTCACCTCTGTTGTCCTCCCAAAGCCACCAGGAGTCTCCCTGAGAAAAGGAAGCTTCAGTAAATCTCAGTCTTCAACCAGGAGGGGCGGAGAGGATCCCTCTGGAGAAGCAACCATTTCCCAGCAGAGTAAATCACCAGGCAGGTGCAGACGCTGCCCTCCTTCCACAGGAAGTTTGTAAATCAAACCTTCGACCTGGATTTGCAGAATCTGCTGGGGGGTAATTGAGTCAGGAAGCAGGGGGAGGGATGATGGGAGAAGAGCAGTGCCCCAATTCAGGCCCTGGGGGGCTTCATGGAGGGGATGGGCACAGCATGGTGTTGAGGGACCACTGCTCCCACCTGAGCCCCCAGGGCTGGTTCAGACCCTCCCTGGGGCCCCTGCCAGCCAAACATTCTGTGAGTACTTGACCCTCGTGTCTGGGTATCTGAGGGCAGCTGGAGCAAAGAGTCTGGGGCTCAGGGATGGAGAATGGAGAGCGCGGTTGGGACTGGGCAGCAGCTCTGAGCTGAGCTCTGGGTGGGCGTGTTTGGTGGGGAAGAGGGCTCTGATGGTCACAGAGAACAGGCCCAGGGTTGGGGTGCCAAGCCAGGCCTCGGCCAGGGCATCCAGGAGGACCCAGAGGGGCAGGACTCAGCACCCTGGGCTGGGGAGTCAGGACCTGGGTCAGTTCTGGTGCTGCTGACTGGCTGTGTGACCTTGGGCAAGTCTCTTGACCTCCCTGGGCCTCAGTTGCCTCATTTGCAAAATGAAGGTGATTGCTCCTGCCCTGGATGCTGGGCTGTTGGGAGAACTCAAGGAGGTCAAGAAGGGAAAAGCCAGTCAGGAAGGTCCAACCTGACCACCCAGCGCAGGGCCTGGCTCTGCTCCACCTGCCTTTGCTCCCAGCCTCCTGCTGATTGGACTGGCCCTGGCGTCCCCGCCCCTGAGGGCTCAGCTGATTGGAGGAGGTGGGGCCTTTCTGCAATGAGTCTGCTCCCTCCCTCCCTCCTTTCCGTTCTCCCCCAAGGTCACCATCACTGGGCCTCACACATGCTGGCTTGAGTTTCCCCAGGAATGTCTGGAGCCTTGTAAAACATGTGATTTGCTGTCTAAATGCAGGACCGCTCTGGCCGTCTCTCCCCAAGACCCATGCTGCTCTCCCAGCCCTACCACTGACCCTCCCCTTCCTAATCCCTGCCCCCTCCCCCAGCCGTGTGATTTGGGGCAAGCACTTCGCCTCTCTGAGCCTCAGGCTCCTCCCCTGTTAAATGGGGATGAGAATGCCTACCTCATGGTTGTGTCCTGATTATTTACACACTCTTGTAGTCCTTAGACAAACATTTCTTAGGAGCTTCCTGTGTGCCAGGCCCTGGTCTGGACACTGAGGACACGGAGATGGACAGTGGAGAGGCCTCTGCTCTCTCGGTGCTTCCATCGTGGTGGGCTGCTGGGTGGCTGCAGCAAGGAGCTGGCGGGGAAGGTGTTTGCAAGTGGCCAAAAGCCGAGGCAATACAGAGTGTGTGGGTGACACAGTGAGGTCACCTCCTAGTGCGGGGACATCAGGTCCCAGGGCAAGCCTCCACACATGGTGGCCGAGCCCTCTTGGGTCCCCTTGTCTCCTCAGGCCCACCCAAGGGCTCACAGGCTATACAGCTGAAGGCCACCTGGTCATGTGCATCCCCCGGATGAGTGGCCCTTGGCTTCCTCTTTCTGAGGTCACTGTCATCCCCCTCCAGATCCAGAATCTTTATCCAGCAGAATCACCTTGGAACAGAGTTGAAGTAGGGAGGTTGGGAGCTGAGTCTCATTATCAGGACACTCTGCCTTCTCATGGCCCTGAAGTCAGCTGCACGGGCAGTGACTTCCCCCACCAGAGCTGATAACAGAATTTTTAATTATTATAATTATCACCTGAAAAATTGGGACCCGCCACAGATAATTAAAATGAGATTTGGTTTCTGCTTGCCCATCTCTTCTCTCAGCTTTAAAACTGATGGTGAGGGCTTCCCTGGTGGCACAGTGGTTGAGAGTCCGCCTGCCGATGCAGGGGACACGGATTCGTGCCCTGGTCCAGGAAGATCCCACATGCCACGGGGCAGCTGGGCCCGTGAGCCATGGCCGCTGAGCCTGCGCGTCGGGAGCCTGTGCTCCGCAACGGGAGAGACCACAACAGTGAGAGGCCCGCGTACCGCAAAAAACAAAAAACAAAAAACAACTGATGGTGAATTTCACAGCACGCCTGGAAACAAGAGTTACTAACAGGGACGTTCTTACAGAAAGGAGGCTGTGGGGCAAATGTGGCTGCAGACACACACCTGGGGGTGAGGGGCACACGTGCGTGCATGTGTGCACATGAGGCTGCATGAGTTTGTGTGTGCACAATGGCGTGTGTGCATGTGCAGCGGTTGGAGAGAGGGGGACAGGAGGCAGGCAGGACCTCATCAGGGGCAGGGCACAGGAGGTGGGGAGGGGTGACAGATGGTGGAGTGAGGGTGCTGGGGAGTGAGTGATGGGCTACAGGTACAGATCTGCCCCTGAGAATAAAGGCAGGGGCCCTGGAGGCCCAGCAAGTCCCTGCTTCCTGGTTGTTTATTTCCTTTCCTGGATCCTTTTTTCTCACTGGCAAATTACACACAGTGACTATTCCTCCGACATAAGATGGTTGGCTGTGAGAATTGAGTGATGGGCTGTGTACTTAGGTCAGCTCAGGGTGAGTGCTCAGGGAGGGTTAGTTAGTATCCGTCCACCCCAGGGCGGCAGGATGGCGGACCGTATGGTGACCACACGGGTGACAAGGCAGGACCGTGAGGGATGAGGACTCACGTCCTGAGTTCCAGGCAGCAGGCCCCACTGTTGGGCCTCTGGTACTGGGCCCTCCACGGAGACCCGCCCATCCTCCAGGGGTGGTTGATGGGCCACAGCCTGGGCAGGCACCAGGCTGCCCCAGTGGTACCATCTTGGGACCCTGTGGGGTGAGAATTCACTGTGGAGGGTCCGCAAGGCTGCTTGGACCCCAGGCACCTGAAGAGTCCTAAGCAGGCCTTGGGGCCTCCCTCTTGTGTGATGCGTGGGCCGTGGTGGAGCTCCCCCGAGGCTGCAGGGAGACTCAATCCAGCCTCTTCTCCCACGCCCAGTGCCCCCCAGAGGGAGCTTAGGACCCCACAGAGGGGACCATCAGGCCCCAGTGCTAGAGCCCAGCCTGCAGGAGCCTCAGCCCCAAGGGGGATGGGAAGGCACAGCCATTCTTGAGCACCTACTGTGCGCTAAACAGTGCTGGCCTCGGCTCCCAGCCTCCCAACAAACTGCCGCTGCCCCATTTTACAGAGGAGGAAACTGAGGCTCCCAGCAGCTGAGTGACTGGCCCAGGGCCATAAGCCCGAGTGGCATGAGCCTGGGTCTGTCGGGGAACAGGGCCCACTTCTCTCCCACAGTCCCTCCACTGACCTCTCACTTGGGGGGTCCTGGGGTGAGCCCGTGAGCCCCCCTCTCTCTAAATGTCAGGGTGGTGGAGAGAACACGAGGAGGGCAGGCACCCCTCCCCATCAGGGTGCAGATTCCACCGCAGGACTTTCCAGTGTGACCTTGGAAGGGTCCCTCCCCTCCTCTTAGCCTCCGTCTCCTCACCTGTCAAACAAGGACAAGGACCCCCCACTCTAGGGGGCAGGGGGATCCACAAGGAGACGGTGCAGCTCAATGGCTACACACAGGGCACTGGGTTCAGATCCTGCCCTCAGCAACCCCTGCATGACCTGGAGCCAGTTGCTTCCCTTCCCCATGTTCTCATCTCTCCAACAGGAGGATTGCGATGAAGCTCTCTCGATGCCGAGGTGTGATGAAGGTCATTGTTAGCAGACACGGATTAGGGCCTGGTCAAGAATGAATGGTCCTGGTTTATTACGATAATGGGGTTCTGATGGAAAGTAAACCTGATAAGGACACTTGCACTTACATGTTACTGGACACGAGGTGTAGCGTGTGTGCGCTTATTCGGGACAAGCTCAGGGAGGGCTGCTGTGCTGGTTACTCCCTGCCCACCCCATGCCAGCTCTCCCCAGGCCTGGGCGCTGCCCACTGACCCTACATCCCTCCGCCCAGGGTTCAGAGCCCTGCCCTCCCCTCCTTAGCCCCACACCCTAAATTCTCAAAACAAGCAACTTTGAGCTCGTTTCCAGCCCCAGCGCTCATTAGCTCTCACCTGCCCCTGCAGCCACCCTGCGTCCGTCCACCAGTCCAACAGCTGCAAGGCAGCTTCTTCCCCACCTGGGCTGGCTGCTCCTCCTCAGGGCAGAGGTCGCAGGAGAGGGTGGGGAGGAGGCGGACAGGCAGCCAGCGAGGCCGGGCTGGAAGTGGGGCAGCAGCCCAGCTCCCAGAATGCAGGGGGTTTGCATCAGAAGGAAGCGTTCAGATGGTCAAGCCCACACCCCATCTCATTCATTGCAAAAACTGAGGCCTGAAGAGGGCAAGGGACTCCCTCAGCTCACACTGCAAATCAGTGGCAGAGCTGGGCTCTTTAGGCCGCCTGAGTGGGGAAATGGAAAGGTTTGTTTAAGGGGGGACAAGCTGATGTTTCCTGCTATTCAAGAGAGGATGGGGAAGGGAAGTGGTAACTCTAACTTGTAGGTCCTAAATGTGAGAACGAGGAATTTGGACTGTACTGTAAAGGTGGCTGGGAGCTGTGGATGTGTCTGAGTTCCATGTGCTTCTGTCCGCCTGCACTGCCTGTGCCCTGGTCCAGGCCCCCAGCACCGCCTGGACACCTGCAGTGGCTCCTGCCAGGTCACCTGCTCCTTCGCGCCCCTCCACACTCCACTACCCATGGCAGCAAGTGCAGCCTTATAAAAACATACACGGCTGTGTCACTTTCCTGCTTGAAACCCTCCAGGGGCTTCTGCTGCTCCTAGAATAAGCTTCGGAGGTTGTGTGTGAAATGGCAGCTGTCTCCAGCCACTCCCATAGCCTCATCCTGCCCCACACCCTCTCATGTACCATGGCACAGCCACCCTGGCCTTCGGATGACTCCTAGATGGTGCCAAGGTCATTGTATTCACCATCATGATGCCTGGGACACCCTTCTCATCCACAGATCCCAGCCTAAAGTCTTAAAAATCTTCCTAGAAGCCCTGGAGAAAGAACCCTACCCCAAGCATGCTGTACCACATCATCCATCACGGCATTTAATACTTTAGGAAATGTTCTTGCTTATTTGTTTATTGGTATGTTTATTAACAGTCTTCCCCACAGGTATGCAAGCTCCATGGGGCAGGGCCCTTGTCTGTTTTGCGCCCCGCTGCATCCCCAGTGCTCCGCATAGTGCCAGGCACAGAGTAGGGGCTCAGGAGACACTTGCAGAATGAATGAATGAGCTGGACCAGAGCCCAGAGCTCCTGCCTCCAGCACTGTGCTCTCCCTGTTCCAGGTTGTTGCAGAAGGAGGGGGCTCGGGGTCAGGGGCTGGTCCTGTGCCTACCTTGTCCCTCCCAAGCGGGAGGACACTGTGGGGCCTGTCTTCCTGGAACCCCTTGGGTCCTGGTCCTCCTGGCATGGACTTCCCACGCATCATTCTTACCTGGCCTGGAGGTCTCCCAAGGCTGGACACAGCTGTCCTGACCACTGGCACCTCCACAGACTCTGCCCACCCTGGGTCCCAACCAACCTGGTGGGAGGGCTGGAGAGCAATGTCCAAGGGGGGAGGCTTGTCCACAAGCTGCCCCAAGGAGTCCCCAGTTTTCGTGGAGGCATCTGGGCTTGTTCTAAGGAGACGTTAGTTCTCTGGAGGAGATAGCCCTGCCTTTAGAAGCCCGCCGGCAGCTGGGGGAGCCTATCCTCCCTGGTCGGGAGCCCTCTGGGAGAAACCGGGAACTGCTGAGGATACCTGGCCCCTGCAAACTCACTGAGACACGAGCTCACACTGTCCCGACAGAGACCATCGGTGAGGTGGCCCCTCTCATAGGTGGGTTCCCCCCTCCCTGAGGCAGAGAGGCAGCTGGGGGGAGGTGGAGGCTAGCCTCCCCAGATGAGTGGACCCTGGGTCAGATCTGCCAAGGGCATCCCTCTCCTGGGAGGCCAGACCCCATCAGTATCCTCCCCTGGTCTGGCGGTGGGAGGAGGGAGCCTGGACCCCAGCCTCAGTGTGCCGCCAGAATCCTGCGTCATCGCGGACGTGCCCCTGCCCCTCTCTGGGCCGGGCCAGGTGACATTAATACTGCATCCGCCTCCAGGCTGGACTCTCCCCTCTCTCGCCTCCCCGTGCCCTTGCCCCCAACCCTCTCCCCCCATCACCCCTGGCTCCTGATCCTGCAATTATGGAAACAGAAACTCAGCTAATTTCTTGAGCCTGTAAATCGCCCAGTGGGGAAGGCAGGTGGGCAGCCCCCGCTTCACTCCATCACCCACCCTAATGCATCTTCTGACACTTTCAATTTATTTTTCAATTCCTTTACCATCAGAAATGACGATTAAATTTCCAGCGTAAATACCGCCTTACCAAACTGAATTAATCACAGGAGAGGAGGGGCAGACAGGCCCCAGCAGCACCGTCAGAGCATCTCAGGCATTACCCCTTCATCCCAGTTGAGGCCTTACTGGGAGGGCGGGGTCTCTGGGGGGCCTCGATGGGGTCACCTGACCCAGTCCCCTTTGTCCTCTTGCATCTGTTCACCTGTGGAGGGGGCGTGTCTGGGAGGAGAGTCTTGCCCAAAGTCACCCTCCCCATCAGGGCAGAGTCAGAGACACCAGCCACTCATCCCCCCACCTAGCTCCTTCCTGACCCGCCTCCAGCCCCTCGAGGACTCAGGCAGGGAGGCGTTCCATGGCCAAGAGAGGAAGAGATGTGGGGAGTATCCCGAGGTTTGGCATTTTGCAAGCCTGGGCTCCTGCGGGCATGAGGGATGAGGGTGGGCGACTCCTATCAATCCAACCAACAGTTGCATTTGACGTGTCTCCCCTCTTCTCCATCCACCGCCCCCAGCCTCAACCTGGTCCTCCATCCTGGGTGACCCCCAGGGCCTCCCCACATCCCACTGGTCTTCCCACTTCCACGTCCATCCATCTGCAGAGGTATCGGCTCAAAATACTGCCCCATCGTTTCCTGGCTGGAAACACTTCAGTGCTTCCCTCTGATCTCAGATCAGGTCCCCGCCCTTCACAGCTGTGAGGACTAGGGGGACACAGCTTCTAAAAGCCCTCTGACCCCCTTCCTGGCTGGGTTGACTCCTTCTGCGACAAGTTTTTTTGTCTAAACCTCCCTCCTCAGAGAACTTTCTCTGATTACCATCCCCCATTCTAAATTAGTTTCTTCCTCCTAAGATTCTCTCTCAAATCTATTTCCTCTCCTTTAGAGCACTTAACACAAGTTATAATTACACACTAATTTGTGGGTTTGTTTAATAGAATTATCCGGGGAGGAACATTATCTGACTGGCTTGATGCTGCAGCCCTTAGAACATGGCCCAAAGGTAGTAGGTGCTCAGTGTAGACTTTGGAATGAATGAATGAGTGAATGAATGAGTGAGGGAATAACAAACTCTTCATGTGCCCACTGTGTGCCAGGCTGAGGCTGGGCCCTGGAACTAGAGTGATGAAGTAGACATGCTAGCTGGACTCTGAGGGATGAATAGGAGTTTCCTGGTATTGAAGACAGGGTTGATTTGCTGGGGTTCTAAGAAGCCCACCTGTTTCTGGATGGACCCTTCCCAGCCACCCTGAGAGGAAGCCCTTTCCCTTTTGCACGTGATTAATTTAGTGGTTCAGTTCAGCGAGTGTTACTATGAGTAGGTCAGAGCCCATACCTCAGGGTCAGCCTAACCTGGGTTGAATCCTGATTCCGCTCTTGGCCCTGTGTGACTTTGGGCAGGTCACTCAGACTCTCTGAGCCTCCACCATCCACTCTGTGAACAGACAACCCCTTCATTGGTGTTCAAAGTTCCATCCACCATGAGGGAGGTGGACATGCCACGGTGCCTCCCATCCAGGTTGGGGACAAGTCCAGGCACAGCCAGTCAACTGGATGGGAGTTCCGGAGGTCCAGGCAGTGTCAGAAGGGAGGGTGGAGTGAAGGCACCAGGAGCCCAGGCCAAGGCGAGGTCAGGGGAGGCTTCCTGGACGAGGCAGCCAGTCAGAGCTCCCTGCAGCTTACTCCTGTGACTGCACGTGTGTGTGTGTCCTCGTCATCTTGTTCTCCCTCCCTCCAAGTTCCCGCTCTTCCCATTGCCTCCCCTCACTCTCTCTCTGCCCTGACAGGAGGCTTGAGGGACTCAACCCTGTTCCAAGGAATATGTCTCTGTCCCTGTAAGCAGGCCCTTGGGACCCCCACTAAATGCACCCACACACACCTCCCAGAATTGCTTCCCTCTAGTTGGCAGCTCATGAGGCCAGATGCCTGCTGCTGCATCTCTCTAGATACATATGCACAGACACACACACGCGCGCGCACAGGGCAGGCCCCGCAGGCAGCAGGAGGAAAAGCTATAGCTGGGAATTAATGGAGGCCTCCTGCAGGCTTCAGAGTCAGCGTCTGTGCAGCAGCCAGGAAAGCAGCAGGGGCTCCTGCAGGAATTTCCCCGCCCCTCCCTACCTGGTGGGTGAGGGCTGGGCAAGCAACTGGCCCAGATGTCCCTCCCAGGCTTGAGGGTGTCCCTCTAGAGGCTCCTTCCCAGCCCACCACCCCATGAGTGGGTCAGTCCCTTCCCCTCTCCGAGCCTCCCTTTCCTCAACTGTAAGATGGGCTCGGTGATGCTTGTTCTGAGAGTTGAGATAAAATGAAGACTAAAAACCACATGATGACCCCAAAGGATTTGCAAACAATCGAGTGCGATGCCCTGCCCACGTCAGAGTACTGGTGATACCTGAGGGGTGGGAGGGGAGAGTCCCAGTCCCAGGCCTGGCTCTGTCTCTCGGCTCTGTCTCTCAGCTGCAGACAGGTTCCCCTTCAGTCATTCATTAATTCACCAGTATACCCTACAGATTTTTATTAGGCACCTACTGTGTGCCATGCTTTGTGGAGGAGGTTAGGACACCATGCCAGACCCGGGTCCTCAGTTTCCACCTCTGTGAAATGGGGCATCACCTGGATGGTCCAAGGGCCTCTCCAGCCAGCCCCGAGCCTTTCATCTAGAATTAGTCCCTGAGGCCAGGCTGAGGGTGCAGCTGGCAGAGCCAGAGCCTGGGCAGAGGGTTGAGAAGAGGCTGCAGACTGCAAAGTGGCCAGAGGGACAAGGAGGGGGGACATGGCTCCTGAGCCCGTTTCACCCCTAGAACAAAGAGAGTTTCCAGAAAAGACGAGACATGCTCCCTACCCCACCCCTCCTGCTCAGCCCAGTGACCTCTGGTCAGTGGCTGCTGTGACCTCATCCTCCTCTGGGAGCCCTGGGCTGGGAAGGAGCTCTGGGACCTGACATGGACTTGGAGCCTGACCCCATGTCTGAGCAGGGAGCTCCCATATCCCTCTGTGCTCAGATGGGAAAACCGAGGACAGAGAGAAAAGCAGCTTTCCCAGGTCACACAGCAAATTAGTGATGACTAGTTCCCACCGATGTGTGTGCTTCTGATGAAGAAACTTAAAATACAGTAACAACCATAATAATAAACAGTGCTGAGCGCTTTACAGGTGAGACTGCATTTCACCCTCACTCCCTCCCCTTGGGGTGGATGCATGGCTGGCCCCATTTTACAGACAAGGAAACTGAGGTTTCACTCCCATGGCTGCCCCTCTCACCACCCCTGCACGGTCCCCAGTGGGTTTTCTATGCTGTGGGTGGTTATTTATCCACGTCTGCCCTCCCTGCTCATCTCTGACCTCCAGGATGTCCAGGGCCTTCGTGTCTGTTTCACTCCCCACAATACCCCAGCAGGTGCCCAGCATGTAAGAGGGGCTCAACAGAGATGTGTGACAGAACGGTAAAGTGAGAACCTAGGAAAACCAAGTCTTCCAGAGGAATTGTGCCCCCACCCTGACCCCAGCAGTGGGCAGACCCCGACTCCTGGCTCCTGTTGGCACCACCTGCCACGCCCCATGTACCCACACCTAGCGCTGCCAAGACAGGCTGACTTAGAAGGAGTTAAGAGCCTGAGTCTCCGGGTGGGATTCCCGGGCCTGCCTGGTTGGCTGAGCCCCATGATTAAGCCCTGCACGGGGAGAGTGGGCTGCTGATGGAGGCGTGGCCGTGCACTCTGGGGAGAGTCAAAGTCAGCCCCTTCCCCTCCCGAAGCCCTGAGCACTGGTTCAAAGCAGCCCCACATCCCTCCCTTCTCCTCCTTTCATCTTCAAAGCAGCCCTGGAGCTGGAGCACACTGTTTACTCCTGAAAAAGAGGCCCTGTCGGGAGGTGACAGGCCCAGGGTCACACAGCTATTGGTGGTGGACCTGGGGCCAATGGCCCCTCCTCTGATTCACTGGCATCTTTCCTCCTCCTTCCCAGCTCTGTGGGTGGTTGAATACCAGGCTCTGGATTTCAAAGTCCCTGAGCATGTCCTGCCCTCTGGCCACCCTACAGGGCACTCTGCCTGCCCCCCAGCCTGGGGACATCAGTGAGGGACCCTCCAGGAGACAGACACCACACAGGAATGTGAACAGGGAAAGTTTAACACAAAGAATTTTAATTGCAACAGTGGATCAGAGTAACAAGGGCTTAGCTAGTAAGAAGTGAAGAGAATGCTATCAGTCTATCGAATCCAGAAATGCAAGTATAAGGACAGCTACTACCTCAAGGACTGAGAGAGGGCACCCAAGGAAGAGCCCAGACCCTGTTGGAGAGGGCAGAGCTGTCGGGAAGCGGCAGGGAAGTCTCTGTGATGATGCCACATAGGTGGAACATGCTGCAATTTGCCCTCCAGAGCTTGCCAGAAATCCAGTCTTTAGGATGCCAAGAAAAGCTGTTTCTAGGGAGGTGACTCGCTGGGCGCTCTTGCTATGAAATCACCTTCAGATGTTGCTGGGAGAAACCTCCGGCCACCGGGTGCTGCCGACCACCGTCCACTACAGGGTCAGTCCCCGGGGAAGCCGCCTGTGCTGCAGGAGCGGGGTGCTGGCGAAGCCACGTGTGCCCCGGGGCTGCTTGCTGCTAAAACACCCATGTGCCCTGTAGGACCTGGGTGCTGGGCAGGCCACTGCCCTGAAATAGGCTGCTGAGCCAGGGTATGCGCCAGAACTGGAATGGATGTGTCTCCACTGCCCCCTACTGACGAAGTTTAACACCACCCCAGCTGGAAAAGGGAAAATCTTCAGTGATGCCCATTTCCTTTCCCACAAATCAAGCAGCAAACGACCTAGAGGGGTGGGATAGGGAGTATGGGAGGGGAGATGGGGACATATGTATACTTATAGCTGATTCACTTTGTTGTACAACAGAAACTAACACAACATTGTAAAGCAATTATACTCCAACAAAGATTAAAAAAAAAAAGTGAATTGGAGCTGAGATGCAGTAACTCTGAAACCCACATGGTGCACCAGCTACTCATCTTCCATAAGCACACGTGTACACATCTTTTAATTTCCATTCAACAGCAAAAGATCTCTCTATATCTCCACCCAACAAGAGGCAGCGATGTATCTTATAAGTGAACGAGCTTTTTCTCTAAAACAAGGAGACCCACAGTCCCCAGACGCACTGTGTCCATTGGTAGCTATAACTTACTCCTTTGCTTAAGACACGCTTCGCTGACTGTTCTGTCACCAAAGACTAAATTTCTAAGTTAACTTGCAACCCCTTGTATATAAAATAAAAATGAGAAAAAAGAGAGGGAAGAAAGTGGCTAGCATCTATAGGTAACCACAGACATGTAGTAAGCAAACTGAAAATATGCAAAGCTACTTACCATAGTGATTTTTCCAGCTGATCATGAGGCCATAATTGGAGCTATGGCTTCCTTCTTCCATGGCTCACTCCATGGCTCCCTACTCACCCCTTTCCTCAGCCAAATGCTCAGATGATCAGGGCTCTTTACCTGATGGAGTGACCAAACCTTCATTGCTAAAGAGTCTTGAGTCCTCAGTCATCTTGCCTTTACCTGGGGGTGTGGGGTAGTCTGTACTTTTCCTTTAACCTTCACTATGGAACATGAAGGCACTAAGAGGCGCCTTGCAGAATCTCCTGACCCAGATTCTCCTTCCCCCTCCCCTCACATGTAGCAGCACTCCAGTTTCCCTTTGGGAATTGAGATCAATCATTCCAGATAATCGAGTAGCCTCTTTCTTGACTGCTGGTTCAAGTCCAAAATGGCCAGGTGGCAGTCTTATCTTCCAATTCAGTGGAACCGTTGCTATGTCCCCCGGTGGAAGCCTTATTCCCTTAGGAAAGAAGCCCTCCAAAGCAGCAGCATACGAAGTTGCCAGGATGGGACCAAACTCTGAGTCATTATGCGTAATAGTGATGGGAGCCACTCCCACCTCCACCCCTGGTCTCCTGAACCCAGGTGTCCTGGCTGCAGGGGAGCCAGCACCCGATAATGGTCTTAGATTCAAAACATACTCTGCATCCTATGAGAGAAAACCCCATCTTTTCAGGGCATTGTCTCCTGACTGGCTCCACAACTGAGCCTTCTGTAGCCATTCCACCTTTCAATTAGACCAGCCACTTCCGGGTGTGTGGTAAGACCAGTTAATTCCATGGACACAAGCCGATGGCTGTGCTTCCCTTGCTGTGACATGAGTTCCCTGATCAGAAGCCATGCTGTGAGGAATGCCGTGATGGCAGATAAGGCATTCTGGAGTTCACGGGTGATGACACTGGAAGAGGAATTACAGGCAGGAAAGGCAAATCCAGATCCAGAATACGTGTCTATTCCAATGACAGTGAATCTCTGCCCCCTTCATGATGAAGAGGTCCAATGTAATCAACTTCCACCAGGTGGCTGGCAGCTCCCGCTGGGAAGGGGTACCACGTCAGGGCCTCAGCGTTGGTCTCTGCTGTTGGTAGATCAGGTTCTTATCAGTAGCCTTAGCCAGGTCTGCCTTGATGAGGGACAGCCCCGGCTGATGGGCCCATGCACAGCCTCCACTCTGTCACAATGGCTACTTTGTTCACATGCCCATGGAACAAGTATTGGGGGGCCATGGGAAAGAGGCTGTGTGGAAAGTGTCATTTTCTCCACCTGATTATTTGGGGTCTCATCCACAGTGGATTCCCTTTGTGTAACCATGTGAGAGGTCCAGCCACAAACCTCTTCCCCAGACCTTCTCATCACTGGCCTTCAGTCCTGTTCCTTCCACCTCCCTGATTATCTGCCAAACCATTGGCCGTGCATGTGAATCTACCACTTTCTCTTACTCTAGACATGGTGGACTTCTAAACGTGCCTCTCGAAATTCTGCCCCCTAGGAGGATTTCTGTCCACCACTGTCCTTCAGAGTCACCCCTGCATGGGCGCCGTTGTGGAGCAGCTGTCTACTTTCAGGAGATACCAGCCTACTGTGCAGACACATCTGTAAACCAGGCTCAAGTCCTCTCTTCTTCAGTCGGCTGGTCATAGTGAAGCCCCAGGAGGCCATACGTAGGGACCGAGGGGAGGAAGTGATATGGCAGCAGCTGGTTTTGAAGGAGTCCGAGCTGCCTGCCCACACGACTTGCTGGCACCTTCCAGACCTGCCTGAGCTCATCTTCCATGACTCTTCCATTTGATAGATTACATACTCCCAACCTTAGGGCTAGAAAATACCAAGGTCATGATGGAAAGCTCAGGCTATACAGTCATCTGATATCCCCTGGTTAAATATTTAGTTTCTACCAAGGCACTGTAGCAAGCCAGGAGCCATTTCTCAAAAGGAGTGCTGTCACCTGCAGCAGAAGGTAGAGACCAGCTCCAAAATCCAACAAACGTCTGTGTGGTGATTTCCCTGCCCATACCCCCAGAGGCTCTGTACTGTCCCCTCTTGGCCACAGACACTTCAAATGCCATTAGATCTGCTGGGTCACAGCCCCTCAAAGCAGAGCAGCCTGCACTGCAGGCTGGACGTGCTGCAGAACCTTCTCGTGCTCTGGTTTCCGCTCCAAACTGGCAGACACTGAGGTGGCGGGCCCCCGAATCTAGTTTGTCTGGCACGTGTCACTAGGGCATCTAAAGTACTTGTTACTCCCAGCTCCTCAGAGCCAGTGGGCACGATGCCTTCAACGCAGGGGCCAGGGTGTCATTCTGCGAAGACAATCGCATTCTCTGCAGACTTTGTCACATCAGGGGACTCCTCTGACTCCCCAGGCTCCAGCTGCACCCTCTCCCGGAGGCCTGCGAGACTGCAGAAAATTCCCCCAGGAGAGCCTGGCAAAGCCCACAAAGAAGAGACGTGAACTCATAGTCCAGTCCTTTTATGTCACAATTTTTCATTAATTGACTCACTCACCCACCCACCTGTCCTCCCATCCCACTGGCATTTAATGAGCAGCTACTATGGGCTTGGCACTGGGGTGCAGCAGTGGGCAAAAGACACCCAGCCCCTCCCTCACAGGCCCACATGGTCACGGGGAGAGGTGACAGACATACCGACTGACCCACTTCATGACGGGTGGGTGGTCATGACAGGAAAGGAGACCGGTGGACAGGACGGGGACCCAGAACAGCGTGGAGGCGCAGGAGTGTGGCATTGAAGGTGGGGCCTGGACTTCAGACAGTGGTCAGGAGGGGGTCAGGGGAGGCAACATCCCAGCTGAGACCTGAAGTGGAGGAGCCTCCCTGTCCAGGCACCCTTTCACCCTGGGAAGTGTCCCATTGGGATAATAAATCATGCGGTAGTCTTGGTAAATAGGGTTAAACAATCTCCTGGGCCTGGCATACAAGTAGGCGCTCAGCACACAAGAGCCATGAGATCGTGATCACTGTTACTGTTATACTTTGGTTATTATTGTTTGAAGACACGGCCTGTTCTGAGGTCTCAGAAGCCACCAACGAGGGGTGTGGGGTAAACACTGCTTCCCCTGGATGAAGCTGCCCCCCCCCACACACAGGGGCTGCCGGGAGCCACAGAGCACCCTGAGCACCCATGGGTAGGGGATGCACCCAGGTACGGGGTCTATCCTTCCCATCCCCCATCCTTGCAGACAAGGCAGGTGGCTCCTGCTGACAGACTGCAGTGCCAGGAATCTGGGGAAGGTCTAACTAATTATGACAATTGACACCTTCGCCAGATGTCCGCCGTGAGATGCCAGCTCTGATGATGAATGGTTTGGGTGATTCTGTTTGAACAGCACTTTCCAAGTAATATGTTTTTCATCTGGGTCACCAGGAAATGGGGTTTATTTTCCAGGAGGGTTGGCTGGCACTTGGGCCTACTTATTCCCATCCTGGGGGTCTCAGAGGGTGCCAGACCTAGGCAATGGCCATGTTGTCCCTGGGGCTGACCTCTGGGCAGGCGGCCTGTGCCCAGCTGACAGGGAGGACATTTACAGAGAGCGGCAACAAAGACGTTTACTGAGCACAGACTCAGGGGTGGGTCTAAGGGCAATCCTCACGCCATCCCCTGAGGGAGGGTTAGCATTACCTCTGATTTCTTTTTTTTTTTTTTTTTCGCTGTACGCAGGCCTCTCACTGTTGTGGCCTCTCCCGTCGCGGAGCACAGGCTCCGGACGCGCAGGCTCAGCAGCCATGGCTCACGGGCCCAGCCGCTCCGCGGCATGTGGGATCTTCCCGGACCGGGGTACGAACCCGTGTCCCCTGCATCGGCAGGCGGACTCTCAACCACTGCGCCACCAGGGAAGCCCCCCTCTGATTTCTTAGATCAGGAAACCGAGATTCAGAGGGGCAGTGATTTGCCCTGGGTCACCCCTGCCCCCTGCCACCTTCATCTGTCACCTGCTGGACGCCTGGCCCACTCAGTGCCCTCCAGTTCCAGCCCAAGCCCCGAGAAGACACCTCAGGGCCCCCAAAGTGTGTTCGGTAGCCTCCCGAATGGAGGAGGGGCTTGTGAACATGCAGATTCCCTGGACCCTCCCCAGACCCAGGCACCAGGACCTCTGGGATGGGGTGGCGTCAGGGAGTCTGTATTTAACCACCTCCGAGGGTGAGTCTGGGCACTCCAACCTCTGGGAACGGCTGTCCCAGTTAGCGCACCCCTTTCCCACCACCCCCAGGCCCTCGCAGTGGTGCCAGCCCCCGCTGACCTCTGCGCACGTGCCCCGGGCCGCCCCCCAGCAGCCCTGCGGCCCGAACCACCACCTCCCTTCTCCAGGGTGTCAGGCGAGGCTCAGGGGGGAATGACTCGTCCAGTCTCTGCCCTCGGCTCCACCCCCGCCCCGCTCCTCCCCCTGGACCCCATCCCTGGGCCAAGGACCCTGATGCGGGCAGCTTCCTGGGTGGGGATGGCCCTGCTGACTTGCTCACACCGGCCCCCCAGGAGGAACTGAGGGGCCCCGGCCTCAGCTTCAGAGTCCTGCAGCCCCAGGAAGAAATCGGGAAGCGCTCGGGCATTTGTGACTCAGCCGACCCAGCAGTGCTCCACCGCCGCGGCCGCAGCCCCCGTTGGCCAGGCCGGGCCTCGATCTGGCCACGGGAGCCGCGTCCTCGCCGACCCGCGGGAGCCCCGGTCAGTCAGGGCGGAGCCGCGTCTCTCCTTTCTCCCGGTACAGTTCCCGGACCTCACCTCAGGGTCCAGGTTCGCGGTTCAGTGAGAGACAGACAAAATTACTATCGGCTTCCTAACTTTCCGTCACCAGGCGATTGGGGTCTCATGGAAAGTTCTGGAAGCCAGGCACACGGACCTCGTCTGCATCGCCTCACTGAACCCTGGCCACAGCCGCACGGGGTGTGCTTCTGCCCCCTGTCCTGGCTGGGACGTGAGGCCCGAAGCGGTGTGCCTCCCGGCCACAAGGCACGCGGCCACTCAGGGGACAGAGCAGGCGGTGGACCCCGAGCCCCCGCCCGCGGCGCTGCCCTCCGTCTAGCACCTCCGGCTCCGCCCGCGGCCCCCAGCAGCCCCTGCGCGGTGACGGTGCCCCGGGCTCAGCCCGCGCGGGAGAGAGGAATCACAGCCCCGCCCGATGCGGCTGTGTCCGCCGCCGGGGCCGCCGCTGCGGGAAGAGCGGGCAGAGACCGGGGCGGGGGGAGCCGCCCGTCAGCCCCGCGAGCTCCGTCCTCCGAAGACCGTGTTGCGCTGGCTCCTCGTTCTGTAAATTCTGCAGTGGCCTTTGGCCAAAAGCAAGAAAATCCAGACCTAGAAAAGGTAAAAGTTTGGCCTTTGGAATTATGAGCCCGGAGCGCTGGCCTGATGTGTGGCCGGGGACAAGGTGGCTGAGGCGGCAGAAGGAAGAGGAAGAAAGGCGCGGCCGCAGTTCCCTCCCCGCGGCTCCTCCAGGTTTGCGCTGACGGCCGCGGTCCCAGAGCCCCGACCTGACCTGCGGGTGGAGAGGAAACGAGGGGGTGGTGTTGGGGGGCGCCCAGTGTGGGGAGGGGCACGCGCAGGGTCACCTCGCCCTGAGGACCCCCAGGCCCTCCAGCTGGGACGGCCGTGCAGCCAGGAGCTCCGCAGTGAAGGGGCGGCTGCCCACCTGCCAAGGTCACGGGCTCCGATCCCTGCTTCTTCATGTGCTGGGGTTTGCGTCACTGTGGAATTTACAAGAGCCCACTTGAAGGTATCCAGAGCCTCAAAGGCCACCAAGTGTTCCCCATGCCAGGGCTATGCTGGTGACATCGTTGACAGTGCCACCGTGTTTTGCCACGTCCACCAAAGAGACCAGTCTCTTGTAAGCATGTTACCCTCTGCTCTGTCTTTTCTTTTTCTTTTTCTTTTAGAAATTTTTTGTCTCACAGTTCTGGAGCCCAAAAGTCCAAGATCAAGGTGTTAGCAGGACCACCCTCCCTCTGAGATTTGAGGAAGAATCCTTCCTTGACTCTTGCTAACTTCTGGCGGCGACTGTTGATCCTTGGCATTTCTTTTTTTTTTTTTTTTTTTTTTTTGGGCCTCTCACTGTTGTGGCCTTTTCCGCTGCAGAGCACAGGCTCCGGACGCGCAGGCTCAGCGGCCATGGCTCACGGGCCCAGCCGCTCCGCGGCATGTGGGATCCTCCCGGACCGGGGCACGAACCCGCGTCCCCTGCATCGGCAGGCGGACTCTCAACCACTGGGCCACCAGGGAAGCCTGTCCTTGGCGTTTCTTGGCTTGTCGCTGCATCACTCCACTCTGTGCCTCTGTTGTCACACAGCCTTGTTATCTCTGTGTCTGGGTTGCTCTGTGCCTTGACTCGAGGGACCCCTCCTGCCCGGGCAGTGGCCCTTCTCTGCTCGTGATGCATCACAGGCAGGGACAGGAAGTGGAAGAGAAGGTTGTGAGGGAGGGGATGTGTGACCCTGACGCCAGCGCCCATGCCCACTCAGAGCTGACAATGAACCCGATTAGCAATGTCTCCTCTACTGTGGGGCGTGGATGGCTAGGAAGTGGGTGGGAGAGATGGGTCTGGACTGGGAAGGAGAGACAGGCCCCCTCCCCCTCCATCATCCCACTTTGTGCAGATGTGGTTGGTGCCTCGCCCGCATCCCCTTGGCTCTCACACTGCAGAGCATGCTGATGGGCGTGGCTATGAGCATGGGTGGTAGTCTCCACACGAGGGCCAGCTGGGAGGGCCAGGGCATTCATGAGCTGGGAGCAGCCTTCAGCCACAACGGGTTGGAGGATACATACCCAGCTTACTTGCCCCCCATGGTGGGATGACTCCCCTTGAGGGTGCTCGCCACTTCCCTGGGGGGTCTTTCTGGGTCTCAGAACTTCAAGCAAAGGGTTTTGGGATAAGCCATTCACGTCTGGGATATTGAACGTTAAGGAAACCGGTTTGAGGAAGTTTATGTGGGTTCTCAGTTTCCTCATTTGTTCGGGTCTAGATTTCACAGTACCTGGCAGAAATGCTTCAGTTTATGGATGGAGTTGTGGCCGATGACTGGTGTAAATAATAATGAAAACAAACCCTCCCCTCCCTATGTTTCTTTATGTGCTGTCTTCCATTTGTTTAGAGAGAGGGGAGTTGTGACACTCCTCCATCATTTTCATCTAGATATGAAGTGCTTTCTCACCCCTGATCTCTTTCAGTCCCAGTGCTAACCCAGGGACATGACAAGGCGGTGTCCCCATGGAGCAGAGAACTGGGGGACCCAGAGCCTGAGAGTAGAAAAAGACTGCACGGCCATCACAGGCAAGAGCAGGCAACACTCACAGGTACCCTGTCCCACCTGACATGTGACCCAGTAGGTTTTGGCATGTGTGAGGTTTCAGCATGAATGGCAAATGCAGGCACTCATGTCCTACCTCTGTACTGCTGTGGCATCCCTCCCAGCACTCTTTCTTTCTGACCTTGAATTCAGCCCCAAACTCCTTTCCAAGGCAACATATCAAGCAGATACAACCAACCAACTGGCATTGTTTTGTGAGATGAACCTGTTTGCCTGACCAGCACGAGAAACTCCAGCTACATAAAATGTTGGTAGTGGAGTCAGAGAGTCCTGCGTTTGAATTCCAGTCTTATGAATGACTAACAGGGTGGCCTTGGACAAGCGTCTTTATCACTCTGAGCCTCAGTTTTCCCATCTGTAAAATGGAGATTGGTATCACATAGGGCTGTTGAGGGGATCACATGAGAAAACCCCTGACCCAGCACATAGCACAGGGCAGATGTTTAATGATAGGATCCAAACTGAAGACAGGCTCTTCTTTGGCCAACATGGGTGTTTCTTGATCACCTGATGACCATCTGGTGGCCATTTTTATCACCAAAGTTGAGGGGAACCAGGATCCCTTGGTGTGTTGGGGCCACTGGGCGGGGTATTGGAGGCCTGTGTCCTAGTCCTAGGTCTCCCGTGGACCAGCTACGGTTGTAGGGCAGGTCCCCTCCTCCCTGGGGGTGGGAGGTGGGGGGAAGGGCGACTGTGGTAGAGGAATGTTGTCCCACCTGGAAAATGGGATTAGCCTAGATCTCCATTGTTCCTTTCAGATTTAACAAATCATTTTTTTTAATGAGCTGCCACCAAATCACCACCCCCCCCCCCCCCCCCTCCCCACCTTCCCCATTTCTTAAACAAACCCTCAAAGGTCACTGTTGGTCCCCATGAGTTAACGGGCACGAACCTGCCTCCTAATTTGATGCAAATCTAAGCCCACCTTATTGTGCGGGAGTTACAGTTCATTTGTACTTTCTTGGTGACACAGTTCATCTCTGTCTCCAGTGGAGTCTGTAATCCCTGCAATTTCCATGGTGCTAGTAATTATGAAAAAAAAAGTCTGAAGCACAGAAATTCTGCATCCTGTCTATGAGATTACACACTTTAATGGAGTTTATTAAATGTATTCTGCAGTTACTGAGGAGATTAAACTCACTGTGAGGCTCTGGAAGGCAAAACAAGGACCAACTGACAGACTCTTCCAGGAGTCAGGTAGGAATTCAAAAGGAAGAAGCACTTTCTGCTCTCAGAGCTGGTCAGCATCAAATGAGCCCCAGGAGGCTGGGAGAGAGGCCAGCAGGGTTGGGAACCTGGTGTGGTCACTGTGGGGAGCAGTGAAGAGCAAGGGCTGAGGGTCATACCTGGGTCCATTTTCCAATTCTCACCTCCAAACCCCTGGAAAGTGAGTTGATTTTTCTAAACCTCTGTTCTCCCATTTCTTCCTCTGTAAGATGATGACCACCCTGCTTAGCACAGAGCAAAGTTCCGTGAGTGGTCCTCCTATTATTTCGTTATTTAGAGCTGGGAGGAGGCTTCCTCCCACTCCTAGTGTCCTCCGGGAGGGGTGTCCCACAGATGCTCTGGCCTCCCCTTCCCACAGAGCTGGGGAGTTTGAGGAGGAGCAGGGCCCAATTCACAGGGCCCGACCCTTCTTGCTCTCTATTTGGGAGCCTGGCTGTCTTTGGCGAGTTTGCCATCTGCCCTGCTTTCCCACTGCCGGAGGTTTTATAGCAATGGGCCCCAAAACCTGGACCTTGAGGAAACCTTTGGGGGTCCAGTGGTGCCTCTGATGGTGGGGTGAACACCGTCTAATCCTGGAGCTTGCAGTAGGGGTCCACAGGCTCGCAGGTATGAGCCCCATCCTCTAGCAACAGCTTTATCAGTGATAAAGGGGAGACCGCTTCTCCATCCACCGTGCCCTGGATCCTCTGGTGGCTTTAGAATCAGGGCAGCAGATGCCTCTGTGAGGCCCCCTAAAGCCCCAGCATTATTATCAGAAGGGCTGAGAGCTTAAGACGCCACTGACAAAGCAGCTGAGAAATCTGTTTCTAGAACTTCCACTCCCCAAAGGCAGGAACCATGACACATGTCTTTATCACTAAGTCCAGCCCCAGCACAGTGCCCAGCACATAGGAGGTGTTCAGTAAATAATGCTGAGTTAATTTTACCACCACGTCAGGGATATGCAGTCCCTTTAAGAAAATAAAGAATGTCTGCGCAACACCTACATATAACTTACTTAATGGTGAAACACTGAATGCTTTCTGACCAAGATTAGGAACAAGGCAAGGATGTCTGCTCTTCTCTCTCCTATTTAACAAAGTACTGAAATTTATATCCACTGCAATAAGGTAAGAAAAAGAAATAAAAGACATACAGTTTGGAGAAGAAGAAATAAAACTATCTCTATTTGCATATGACAAGTTTCCTGTGTAGAAAATTCGAAGGAATCTGCAAAATACCTCCCAGAACTAAGTGTGTTCAGCAAGGTCTTGGGATACAAAATCAATGCACAAAAACCAATTATATTTCTATAAGCTAACAAAACACGCAGACACAAAAATTAAAAATACAATACTATTTACCATTGTATCAAAGAAAATGAAACATATAGCTATGCATTTAACAAAACGTGTCCTGAATCTGTTTGCTGAAAATTATAAATTACTGATAAAAGAAATTTTAGAAGACCTAAATACATAAATGGAGAAACAGACTGTGCTCATGGATTTGAATACTCAACATAGTAAAGATATCAGTTCTCACCAAACTGATACACAGGTTTAACACAGTTGTTATCAAAATCCTAGCAAGGCTTTTTATAAACATAGAAAGCTTATTCTAAAATTTATATAGAAAAACACAGACCCTAGAACAGCTAAAACAATCTTGACAAGGAAGAAAATGGGAGAAATCACTCTACATAACATTAAGGTGTACTATACAGCTACATTAATCAAGGCACTTAGGTTGTGGTAGACGGATAGACACATAGACCAATGGAACAGAAAAGAGAACCCAGAAATAGACCCACCCAAATGTGCTCAATTGATTTTTGACAAAAGTACAAAAGCGATCCCATGGAGGAAGGATAGCCCACTCAACAAGCAGACCTGCGGCAACTGCACACCTATAAACAACAAAATTAACCTCGATACATTTCATACAGAACTCAAAATGGATCATATACATAAGGGTAAGACATAAAACTTTTAGAAGAACTTTTAGGAGAAAGTCTTCATGATCTAAGGCTAGGCAAAGAATTCTTAGACTTGACACCAAAAGTGTGAACCATCAAAAGAAAACATTGATTAAGCTGAACCTCACTGGAATTTAAAAACTTTGCTTTTGTGAAAGCTCATGTGAGGAGGATTCAAGGAAACAAACTCAGGAGACGTAAGAGTGGGAGCAGGGGAGCAGGACTCTCCAGGAAAGTGTCCATGGAACTTGGACCAGGCAAGACAGAGAAAGGCAGAAAATGTTTTCAAGCCACACCTGGATGAAGGTTTTTCTTTCAATTGCTTAATGAAGAGAAATTGGAAATTTATGTAGAAACTTCAGTATTTCATGCATTCCTTCATCTGCTCATGCATCCTGGGTTTATTGAATACCTTCTATGTACCTCCTACTTTTCTGTGTACTGGGACCAGAAATGGACAATGTAGACAAGGTCTATCTTTCCCATCTGGGACCCTGTGGTCACCACTGCAAAGGAAGAGAGGAATGCAGGCATCACACCCACTCTTAACTACCTCAATCCGGGAATAAGTATATTACTTCTGCTCTCAGTCCATTGGCCAGAACTCATCACATGGTGACAACCTAACTGCAAAGGATCCTGGGAAATACAGGAATACTTAGAGTCTCCTATCTTGAGCACAAGCTCCATTATTTTTCAAAGCTTATTACACTAAATTACCCATATGATCAGTTGCCTATAGTTTTCATCTCAGAGGTTGACTTGACTTCATCTTTCTCAAGGAATTCAATGCATTTCCTAAATCTATGAATCAAGAAGCTGCTGCAGCTCATGCCACACACAGCCACATGGATGGGGAAGGCACCACACGATGACCACGGTTATGATTCCCTCAGAAAGCGCCACACCAGAAAGACAGCCCCTAGAGAATGTCACCTCAGCAAGGCACCACTTTTCCTCTGGCTGACAGACGAACACCACCTTTTTCCTGGATGTGACAGAAAGGGCAAAGAGAAAAAAGATTGGGGTAAGGACTGAGTCTCCGAGAAGCGCCTCATTAGTGAGAAGGACCCAGGTGCTAGCTCTGGAATGTTCCATGACAGTGACTGAGTGGCCAGGCTTGGAGCCTGCATTAAGCGTGACAGGAGAATCAGGAGACACGGCCAATGCATCGCATCTCCTCACCTGAGCGGTGCTAACGTTTCTGAGTGACCAGGGCCCCCTCCTCAGGAGGCTGCAGGAAGCAGGAAATCAAAGAGCACAGAGTCATGGGCCCGGCAGGGACCCCAGAACAGTCGCCAGTCCAGGCTCCGCATCTTATCAGTGGCCCACGATTGTGCTATGCTCTCACATTCATTTCCTAATTATCTCAAAAATCCAGATAAGTGGTATTATGGGTTTGTGTCCCTCGAAAAGGTAGAGGGAAGCCCTAAGCCCAGTACCTATGAATGAGACTTATTTGGAAATAGGGTCTTTACAGACGTAATCAGATTAAGATGAGGTCATTAGGGTAGGCTTAATCCAGCAGGACTGATGTCCTTGTAAGAAGAGGGAAATTTGGACACAGAGATGCCCAGGGTGAATGCCATGTAAAGATGGAGGCATAGACTGGAGTGAGGCATCTACAAACCAAGGAACGCCCAGGCTACAGAAGCTGGAAGAGGCAAGGATGACTGCTCCCCAGAGGCTTCGGGGGGAGCATGGCTTTGCTGACACCTTGATTTTGGACCTCTAGCCTCCAGAACTGTGAGACAATAAGTTTCTGTTGTTTTTAGTCACCCAGTTTGTGGTACTTTGTTACAGCAACCCTAGGAAACTAATACAGCAGGTTGTCACCCCCACTTGTCAGAAGGGTAAACTGAGCCACAGACAGGGCAATGCCTCGTCTAAGATCACACGGCCGTAAGCGGAAGAGCAGGCTGAGGAAGCCGGGCTCTGGCCGCCCTCCCTCCAGGGCTGCTCAGCAAAAACATGGCCTCCTCCAAGTGCCCAGGAGAGATTTTGTCCTTGCCAGAGTTCTCTTCACCGTGAGGAGTGGCTCTGTTTTCCCCTCCCAGATGCAGAAGAGAATTGTAACCCAGTTTTGAGGCTGACATCTCATGGACTACTCAAGTGTGGATAGTAGGTGGGTGACTGAGAGTTCAAGGCTGAGCAAGGTGGGGCCACCTCACCGGTCAGTCAGTCCTCAGATTCCTCAGATTCCTGAGCAGAGCCTGAGCTCGCAGAGGGAGGGAGTGACTGGGATGACCTCACCTTTCTCGCTGGATGTGTCTTGTTTCAGTCTCCCTCCCCGCCCCCCGCCACTAACCAGTTCAAGCCCTAATCCTCTGCCTTCTGAACATGTGCCAGAACCTCTGCACTCCCCACTAACCATTTCCTCCTTCAGCAAACATTTATTGAGCACCTACTGTGTACCTGAGCCTGTGCTGAGGGCCAGTGGTGGGCAACACTGAGCTCCTACCTTCAATTTCATCACATTTACAGTGAAATGAGAATCAGCACATAAATCCATAATGATCACGTGATACATGCCAAGAGAGAACGCAACAGGGACTCAGAGTAGGGGAGCCCAAAGCAGATTGGGAGATGGGGTGGGGCAAGCATCCATGAGGAGGGGGGCTGACCTTGGTTTTGGTGATTAGGAGATGCAGATGGGAAGATGAAGGAGAAGGGCACTCCAGGTGACAGGAGCAGCACATGCAAATGTGCAGAGTGCAGAGTCATGGTCAACATGGGAACCAGGCCACAGTAATTGGTTGAAGGGTAGACACATCAGCCTTGACTAATGAGACTCCATCCTGGGACTCTGTGGGAATACTGAGTAAGCAGAGTGCTCTTTTCTCCTGAAGCTGCTGGGAACCTCCAGGAGGAGAGGGACTATCTGAGAATGAAGCCTACTCAGAGGAAAGCAGAGCCAAAAGATGGGGTGTAATGGATGCCTGACAACCTTAGCTGAGCACCTTGATCCAGCTATACCTGAATTCCCTTAAACTGCTCAGTTACATGAACTTATAAATTCCTTTTTTTTTTTTTTTGAGCTTTAAGTTTAAGCCAGTTTGGATGTGTGTTTCTTGTAACAGAAATGGAATAGACCCAATTAAAACAATTATTAGTCCCATTTTCCTGCACCACCATTAACCTGCTGGCAGTGGCACACCAGTTACCACCTGGATATTCAAGCCCAGACCTGCTGTCTCTAGTGGTGACGGTCTTGGAGAGAGCTGTAGGAGCTGAAGTCTGAGAGAAGCACAGTGACAGGCCTGCTGCGAGTCAGGGCAAGAAGAGCTCAAGATGCAATTTGCAGAGTCTGAAATCACTCACTGAGCCAGTCTGATTTGAGAAGGGCTGCGTGGCAGACAATCTCCACGATTTCCTGGACTCCTCACTGTTCACCTCCCACGGCTGGTCTGACCGTGGCAGTTCCACTGTCAGGTCTGACAGGACTGAGGTGTCCCAGTGCCCACCTGCTACATCAAACAAGGAGGTGGGAGAGAAGTAATTTCACTCCCTTAACATCCGGAGCAGCTCCTCAGCTGCAATCAGGACCTCCTGGTGGGGGATGGGAGAGTCCCTGGGAGACCACAGGCTCAAATGAACCTTGACAGGTAATCATTCTCCAGAGCAGCAGGTGAGTTGTGATTAGCGCTCCCAGGGAGAGAGAGCAGTGGCCGTGCCTCCGCCAGTTCCCTAAGACACCAGCCTGGAAGTTGCTGGAACCAGTGCAAGGGAGAGGAGGCCCCCAGGCGCTGTGGGATCATCTTTCTGTGACAGCCCAGAATCCACCACAAATAGGCCCTTCTAGATTGATCTTTGCTCAGCGGTTGAGGGTTAGAGGTCAAGGTGAAACAGATGTCTCTCCTTCTACACCAAGAGCTCCTAAGGGCAGGAACCAAATCTCATTCGTGTTGGATCCCCATGGCTTAGTACAGTGCTGGCACACCGTAGGGTCTCATTACATGTTTCTCGTGTGACTGGATAAATTATGTATATAAGTGTAATTAATGAAGGGATAAGGTGACACATGGATCGTGGAGGCCCATTCAAGGTTTGGGAGCGCAGAATGGGGAGAGGTCACCCACCCAGGGTGGGCTGTGAGTAGGATCCTCCAGAAAAGCCAGTGCTCTAGCTATGAGACATCCTGAAGAAGGAGGATCTGAGCTGGGCTCCTGGAGGATGGGGAGGATTGGGGAACCAAAGGGGGAATGCATTCTGTGGCTGCATACATACATGCCTGGGGTATGTGCATGCGTGCGTGCATGTGTTTGCTCAGAGGCTGGTGGGATTGACCTTGTGGGGGCAGGAATGAGATTCTGATTTCAAGGGACCCACTAGGTTTTCCTAACAGTCCTGGGAGAAAGATGCAATTATACTCACTCTGCAGATGAGGGAACAGAGGCTCAGGGAGGTGGGGTGACCTGCTCTAAGTCACACAGTGGCAGAGCCATGATCTGAGCCAGGTGTGACCAAGGGCTGCCCACAGTCAGCCCAGCTCATCCAGGGAAGTCGGGTCCCTTCTCTGCAGAGGCCTGGAGTAGTCAGCTGCTGTGCACCGTGAGGGGGCAGGAGGGTCTGAAGATGGAGCCCTGGGGGGCACAGACCTCTCCCAAGGGCATTTCTACTTCTGTCGCAAAGGGCCAAGAACAGCAGCTTTCAGGATCAGCTCATGGTGGAGGGGTGGAAGGCTGGGGTCCAGCAGGTGTATGCCCATGTTCCATCCCTGAGTGCACACTTACCTGGAGAGGCAGAAGGCAAGGTTGGATGGTCTGTCAGAATCTGAGTCCTGACTGGTTTCCACAGCCCCCGCCCACCCCACGTGAAACCGTGCACCTCAGATTGGGACTTGAACCCACGTGGCCGGGACTCAAACCCGCCAAAACCCTGAGTCTTCCAACTGAGATCACACACCTGGTTTCAGGACTTAATGAAGCTCAGGTTCTTGATGTCTCATCGCAGAAAGAATTCAGTGAGAGGCAAAGTGATAGGTAAGAAGTGTATTTATTGGGACTTCCCTGGTGGCACAGTGGTTAAGAATCTGCCAGTGGACACGGGTTTGAGCCCTAGTCCGGGAAGATCCCACGAGCTGTGGAGCAACCAGGCCCGTGCACCACAACTACTGAGCCTGCGCTCTAGAGCCCACAAGCCACAACTACTGAGCCCACATGCCACAACTACTGAAGCCTGTGTGCCTAGAGCCTGTGCTCCACAATGAGAGAAGCCACCACAATGAGAAGCCTGTGCACCGCAACAAAGAGTAGCACCTGCTCACTGCAACTAGAGAAAGCCCGCGTGCGGCAACAAAGACCCAATGTGGCCACAAAATAAATAAATAAATAAATAAATAATTTTTTTAAAGTGGATTTATTTAGAGAGAAACACAGACAGAGTGTGGGCCATCTCAGAAGGTGAGAAAGGCACCAGGGTATGGGGTTGTCAGTTTTTATAGGGGTGGGTAATTTCATAGGCTAATGAGTGGGAGGAGTATTCCAGCTATTTCAGGAAGGGGTGGGGATTTCCAGGAATTGGGCCACCGCCCACTTTTTGATCCTGTGGTTGGCCTTGGAACTGTCATGGTGCCTGTGGGTGTGTCATTTAGCCTCCTGATGTGTCACAGTGAGTGGAAGTTGACTTGTCCGCCATCTTGGACCCATTTGGTTCTAATCAATTTATGTCATGTCCTCAGGCTCTGTCATTCTTTCAGAGGTTGTGCCCTGCCCCCTTCCCTCCCGTTTCACAGGGACTCACCCACCAGGGCCAGGAGGCAGCTTGTGCTCTGCGGATGGGCATGGGGCCTTCCTATCCACATCCCCACCCTGCCCTTCCCCATGGAGATGAGAGGGAGGGAGCAGAGGCATCAGAGTCTGTGATAAGGGTAGGGCAGCCACAAATCCCACTTGGCCTGGGACAGTCCCAGTTTATGCCTGTTGTCTGGGTGTGATTCATAGCAGTATCCCCTTGCTCTCTCAAATGTCCTGGCTTGGACAGTCATTAAAGGGTCACCTAAGGTGGGGTATTCTCTAAAGAGAAAGAGAACAAACACCAACTGGGTTCCTATCAGTGCCCAGGGGCCCTGACACAATTTCCTTCATTTAATCCTCACAAGCATCCTAGAGCCTATAGGGCTCTTCCCACCCCAGCCACTGTCAGAGGATAGGTAATAGATGTTCCAGGAAAGATCGTTTCCTGGGCCAAATACACCTTTCATGGGGTGGGAGAAAACACTGCACACTGCCTGGGGGCTGCTCCAGCAGGGCAGGAGGAGATGGATCTTTGTGGAGCTCTCTCTGGCTCACCCAGGCAGGTGGGGGAAAGCAGTGTATCCTGTTTGAGGCAAAACAACAACAATAAGAATAACAATAATAAATCTTCAATCATGTTTTGTGATACTGAAAATAGAAACTCAAAATAGATGGCCCTTTGTTTTGCCAGGCAGGAGAGAGGGTTTGGAGAATTCCAGCTTGGGCCCCAAGCTCAGTGTAGGGCAGGATGGAGAGAGACCTGCAGAGGGAGGAGAGGGGTAACATTGAGCAGAATCGGGGAAACAGAGGAAGCAGGGTCACAGGACCCTAAGCCCTGGGAGACTGGCCATCCCGCAGTGCCCGAGAAATGGCTCAAGCCATCTCACCTAATACGGGAGGACTTGGGGACCCCATAGAGACCCATGAGGCCTAGGGGGCTCCCTGACTCTGCACGAGGGGCCTAAGTCTGCAGTGTTAAGGTGGCAGATGGGATTCGTTCCCAGTTCCCCCCTCCCTCCCTCAGCCACATGACCCTGGAGTGGGCAAAGCACATTTCCTGTTCCTTTGATGTTCCGTGTGGCCATGGAACTCACGATGGCCAGTGGAATGTGACACTTGCCAGTTCCGAGTCTCAGCCTTAAGAGACACTGTTCGCTCATGCGCTCACCCTCCTCGCATGTTGGCCATGGGCCCCAAGAGGACGGGGAGCCCCTGGGTCCAGGAGAGGCCGAGGAACAGCCCTGGAGCTCACCCAAAGCCTGAAGCAAACCCCACCCCAGGCAGCCCACTGACTCACAAGCAAGAACGGTAAATGTTTGCAGCCTTCAGCTCCTGAGGTTTTGAGGTTGTTACAGAAAAGAAAGGCAAAAACAAAACACTAATGTAGTTACTCTCGCAGATTTCACAATAGAGCCCTTTTCCTAGAAGCACCTGCTAGCATCTCTCAGCACATCGCATCCCTCAGGTTATTCTCCTGGAAGGTTATCCTCCTGGCAACCAGGATGCCTCAGCCTTCCCCACCTGCAAGAAATAAAGGGGGCCCGTTAACCAACAACCGCAGAACCTCACTTCCTGCTTGGGTCTCCCCTATTGGCTCTGAGCATCCACAGTGGGCAGGCTCAAGGCTCCGTCCATCCTCAGCGTCCACCTGGCCTCCTCCTGGACCGCTGACCCCTGCAGGCCCTTGGCGGGCACCCCGACTTCTGCCACCAGTGCTGGTGTCTCCGGGAGCCTGCATCTCTGCTGAGGGCTGAGGTCTCTCCCTGCTCCAATAGGCAGTGACCCCAGAAGGCCCAGGAGGTGCTGGGCGGGTGGCCTGCTCTGGGGAGAATGCCCCATCTCTTGTCTCTGGATGCTACCTGGCCCCTGAGCTGCACTGCTCAGAAGCTGAGGCTCGCACAGCGTGTCATGAATATAGTCAAGCTCTGGCCTTCGCCTGTCTCCCCATGAAACTGGAAACCTGTCCCTGAGGCTGGGGAGGGAAAGAACACGACGCAGGCAGCACCTCCCACCCCACATCATTACTTCCCTCTTTATCCCCAGACACCCACCTCCAGAAACAAATTCTTCTCTTTTCCTTTAATCCAATGTATTTGGGTTCTACCTGCCAGGAGAACTTGGGCCCCAGTTCCTATTCATCCAAAGCACCTCTGCCCATTTAACAGATGAATAAACTGAGGCCCAGGGAGGCAACACAAGTTACCCAAGTTTGTACGACTGCTAACCTGTAATGATGGGGATGAGCCCATAGCCCTGCGCTTCCAAAGATCTTTTCTCCACCCATGCTTCTTAACTTTTCCTAGGAAAACTCTTGAAGTCTTGTGTTTACCTTTAAAATTCATGTGACTTGCAATCTACTCCATGATATTTCTATCTTTATTCTAATTCAAAAATAATATTTTACATTCCTTGTCACCTGAAACAAAAAAAAAAGTGCAGCTGCTTCTTCTGTAGTTTCATGTACCCTCTGGTGCAGTGCAAATAACCAGGGATGAGGCACAGAACATACTGCCTAGAGGTGGGGAGGGAATGTGCCAGGGACAGGGGGTGAGCCTGATTGACCTGCTATTAGACACTAAGGAGAATTAGGCTAAGGGGTGTCAACTTAAAAAAATGCACAGCATGAGAGTTGTGAGTTAAGCTTTATTGGGGGCAAAGTGAGGACTGCAACCCGGGAGAGAGCACTTCAGATAGCTCTGAGAAACTGCTCCAAAGAGGTAGAGGGGGAAGTTCAATATATATGTGATTTTGGTGAAGGGGGAATACATACAATCAAGCACATATTTTTGCAGAAGGTCTCATGAGGGTTACTGCTAGTCACGAGGAACAGATGTCACCATGAAGGAATTTAATGCTTTTCTAGATATGAAAAGATGCAAGAATTGGGCTCATAAAATCAGCTCCTGAAAATATCTAACTATCTGAAGACCCGTTCTGCCAGTTTTTCTCAGAGCACAGAGTGCCTCATTCCTGATCTCCACCCTGAATTCCTTTCAGGGAGTGTTGAAGGTCAGCAGCCTCGGTGGCACCTGATTTAATCCTTGTAGAGGTAGATGGCAAGTGCCAATCTGTAGTTGACAGGGGGAAGGAGGAGTGTCTGGGTGTCATCCGCCAGCACCAGGGGCAGAAACCAGGGAATTCAGCCTGGAAAACTAATGAGCAGTCCTGGACTCTGATGTCTCCATTTTACAGATGTGCTTCCCCTCCTCCCCAGCTCTGACCAGCTGTGGCCGGAGGACTGCATCCCTAGGCCCTGTTCCCTCCTCTGAAGAATGAGGTGCTGGTCCGAGCCTCTCCTCCCTGGGCTGTGCTCCAGGGGCCCCAGGGGCCGGGAAGCAGTGCTTCTTTGTCTGATCCTCCATGAGAGCCCGGCTCTGCCCCGCCAAGTTGGCCCCAATTTCCCGGCCAAGCAGTGTCATCCCAAACACCAGCTCAGGCAGGTGGCCTAGGGAGCTGCAGGCCAGCTAAGAGGCGGTCACCACTGGGCACATGTTACCTCAGCGAGTGGATAGGACCTCAGGCCAGCCTGGCAACCCCCTGCGGGGGTCCCAACACAGGGCCCTTCCCATAGCCCTGTCAGCAGTGGGGGCGGGGCGGGTATGGGAGGGGCAGCGCTCATTCCTGGAGGGGCGTTTGGGGGTGCATCACCAGGTTCATCACTTTCCTTAGCATCTTCGAGCCTCAGTTACACGTCTGTAAAATGGGATGAACATTTGTACCAATTCCACTGGGTGGTCGTAAGAATTAAATAGGAAACTAGCATAAGTGCCTGGCACTCAGTAGTGAGTGCTTAGTATACGGTGTCTGATATTAGCAGTAGTAGTAATAGTAGTGGTAGTATTCTTTGCCCCTCCTCCACGTTCACCCATTCACCCTGGTTCGGGCTCCATCTCCCCTCTGTCCTTGCCTAATGAGATGGCCTCCTCCCCAGGTCCCCTGCCTGAGGTGTCCCCTCCCACCCCACCTCTCCTCGTCCATCTTGCTCACTGCTGCTGACCTTCCTCTCCTTCAAGACCTTCAGAGGCCCCCACGGCAGGGTCGTAACCTGGCACTCGAGGCTCTGCCTCTTGACCCCATCGGCCACCACCTGCATTGCAGCCTCAGCTCCCACCACTTCCCTTCTGGTGACCAGTGCACCAGGCCAACAAAGCTCGTCCTCAGGATCCCTGACCGAGGTGCCCCACTGCCAGCCCTTTGCTCAGACCCTTCCCTGGGCTAAGCGAGCCCTTGTGCTTATCTCCACATTCCACCAAACGTCAGGACACAGCTTGAGTGCCTCCTCCTCCAAGAAGTTGGCCCTGATTCCTCAAAGTCCTCTTGGCCCTGCCCCATGCTGGCTGGGTTAGGCGTCCCTCTGCCCCCACTTCCATAGCAGTCCAGGACTTTCTTCTCTTTGAATCTCCAATCAGAGTGAATCCACACAATCAGTTTTCACACAGACTGTTCCCCCAGCTTGGAGGCTCTCGTCCACACTTCCGGCAGGTCAGCTCCTTCCCACCCAGCAGGCTCTGTGTGCTCATCATCCCATGCTCCTCCATGACGGGGCAGAGAGAGAGAGACAGAGACAGAGACCAATGGAAAGAGGAAGCAAGTACAAGGAGAGATGAGGGAGAAAGAGAGGGCAACAAGCCATGGGGAGAGAAAAACAAAAGAGATTCACACAGAGAGGGGAAAACAAAAGAAAGAAAGAAAGAAAGAAAGAAAGAAAGAAAGAAAGAAAGAAA
>NW_021703774.1:157165042-157179842 GCF_005190385.1 Monodon monoceros | reverse complement strand
GAAAGAAAGAAAGAAAGAAAGAAAGAAAGAAAGAAAGAAAGAAAGAAAAAGACACCTAGAGGGAGGTAAAGGCAGAAAAGTACATAAAAAGAGAAAGATACAGAAACACATACATGCAAATGCACACAGAGAGGAAGAAAGAGAGCCTTTGGGAACAGGTACAAAAATAAGAGTGTAACAGAGGCATAAAGAGAATGAGAAATATATTCACAGCCCCCCACCTCTGCCCTAGCGCACACATCCAGACAGAGATGGAGAGAGAGATACAATTCAGACAGGCAGGGAGAACAAATGGAGTGTGGAGGCAGAGGAAAAAAAGGGCACAGATAGCAATACAGAAAAAAGATAGGGAGAGATTAATATGCACACAGAGAGAGAGAGAGAGTGATGGGGAGAGGCCGTGAGAGAAGCTGGAGGGGAGGGAGCTGGAGAGAGGCAGGAGCCAGTAGCTCCCAGAGTATCAGACACTCGGAGTTCACCCCTCTCCTCCGCTGCCCACAGCCCTCTTTCCTCCACTACCTCCTGACTGGTTCACAGGAGCCTGAACTGTCAGTGGACTTCCAAAGGGGTAATACTTATTGGATTTGATTTCAGTAATAAAACACTTGCTGGCCCAGCCATTCGGGTGGGAGAGCTGGGAAGAGCGGGGCTGGCTGCAGACACACGCATCAGTCTTGCTGCTGTCCCAACATGAGACCCCAGAGGTGCTGACTGGGGGCTTGGGGCCAGCGGCCCTGCGGGTGGACCCTCTACTTCCAGGCTGCCTAGGGACGTCTCTTCACCCCTGGGAGCCTCAGCTTGTTTCCATGTAAAGTGGGGTACCACCATATACCCCGCAGGGGTTGTCGTGAGGACTGGAGATGCTGAGAAGTCAAGCACCGCATGTGAATCAGCGTCTTCGCGGGCCTGGGGGTTACACTGTGGCAGCAGCTGCCCTGGTGCTGGCACGTGGTTGGCCATGAGGTCGTGAGACTGACTCAGCTTTGAAGGCCAGAGTCCCGGCACCAGCCACAGTCAGGGGGTGAAATGATCTGATTTATCATTTTTAAAGACCCCCCCCGTAAACTCAGCCTCCCCTTGCCCTACAGTGAGCCCTGACCTGGGGATCAGGGTGGGAGAGGCTCGGCCCCCACTGAAGAGGTGAGAGTAGGGCCTGGCAATAAAAAAATGCTGTGTGGCCTTGGGTGACCTCCTGACCTTTCCTGAGCCTCAGCTCCCACCTCAGGGAGACTCCCTACTTTACAGGGCTTGGGTCAGGCAGCCCAGGCTCTCTGGGCCTCAGTCTCCTCATCTGTACAAAAGGGCTGTTCTCATGTGACCACATGTATGGGGCTGTTGTGAGAACTGTAGGAGATGGTGTGGGTAAGGGGACCTTCCTTGCACCTTCATTTCATGCTCGGTAAATGGTAACTGTGGTGCTGGAATCTGGGACTTTCCCAGCCTGTCAGAGGCTCGGAGTGACCAAAGCCACCCCATGTGTGAGCCCAGGACTGGGAAGAAGCACTTGCTGTTCCCTCTGCCAGGAACATGCTTCCCTCTGCTGTAACCAGGGCTTGTCCCTTCACTTCATTCAGGTCTATGCTCAGATGTCCCCAAAAGTATCACCCACCCCAGCCTATCACTGTCTGCCCCAATCCTGCTTCATTTTTCTGTAAAGCACTTATCCGCCCTGACATTATTTAGATATGTCTTTGTTTAGTGTTTGTCCGCTCCCCATCCCATACAGTAGAAGCTCCATGAGGCAGAGACTTGCCCTGTTCTGGTCCCAGCCCTGTCCCCAGGCCACAGGACAGTGCCTGGTGCATAGTAAATCCTCAGTAAATGAAGAGGCTGGGGCCAAGATCCCTGAGTTCAAGCCCCTTCACTCCCTCCTGCTGTGACCTTGAAAAGAATCTTTGATATCTCTGAGCCCAATGTGTCTCCTGTGTAAAACAGACCTAATAATCATGCCAAACCCAGAAGGGTGTGTGACACGATGGTGGATAAGGGCCAGCTGGGGCTGGGTCTTGAGGAGTAAGAGCCTGCCAGGCCATCAGGGAGGAAAAAACATGCAGGCAGCGGAAAAGGCAGGTGCAAAAGCAGGGGCAGGTCCCTGCCTGGTGTGTACCTGGCTGACGTCCGTGCCTCTGTGTGGCTGGCGCAGAGCCAAGGAGTTTGGACCATGACCCGGGGACACTGTGGAGCCTGGGAAGGGTTTCCAGCAGGAGGTACCCAGTTGGTTTCGCGCAGCTGAGGATCACTCTGGGGCAGAGTGGAGGGTTGGATGAGTTTGAGGTCCAAGAGGCTGTCAGTGTGTGGAAGTGTGGCATGAGGGGGGCTTGGCCAGAGGACCAGTGAAGCCGAATGCGGCCTCTGCACCCCGACAACGAATGAAATCTAGGAGACAGAGTTTTGGGTGAAGTAGAAAAGAATAGCTTTATTGCTTTGCCAGGCAAAGGGAGCCACAGCAGCCTAATGCCCTCAAAACTGTGTCCCAACTTGGAGAGGGTAGTGAGAAGTTTTATAGTAATTGTTCAAAGAGGGCGCGATCAGCTCGTGGACATTCTTCTGATTGGTTGGTGGTGAGGCAATTGGGAGTCAGCATCATCAACCTTTTGGTTCCAGCTGGTCTGGGGTCTACGTGCTTGTGGGCAGCACACCATCGTTAACCATTAATTTCTTCCACCTAGTGGGGGTTTCAGTAACTGAAAAACAGCTCAAAGATACTGTTGTGTGTATCCCTTGATGGGGAACCAGGACCCTGCCCCAAGGCTGACTATTGTTTCTCTTGACTGTTTCTCCCTTGTCTCCACATCCCTTCCCTTCCCTGATTAACAACCCCTTGAATCTGCCCGTTGGAACTCAGGGAAGGTCATGGAGGCTGAATGAAGCCTATTTCCTGTAATCGAAGAAAATGGGGGACACAGAAAGGCTTTTGTGCCCTGGAGCTCCACAGGGCCCTACTCGGTATCACCAGGGAGGGGCCTGGGGATCAGGACAGGCCCCAGGTCAGCTCAGAAGCAGCAGCCAGGCCAGAGAGATTGATGTGGAAATGTCTAAGCGACAGAACAAGGCTTCTTCCAACTCCCAACCAACTTTGGGATCTCCCCAGCAGGCAGAGCAGCACTGATGTTTGGGCTTGAAAAGCTGGAATAAAGGAAAGGTCAGCAGGGCATTACCATGAGGCAGCGAGGAAAGGATGTGAGGAAGGAATGTTCGGTCAACAAGAACCAGCTCAAGGAAACCTGACAGGACTGGAGAGAAGTCTCCTCCCACCAGAAAGTCAAAGGGGAGACACATTTGTTTCCACTACACACTTGTTTTCAGGAGACCATGTGACTGTTTTTGCACTGGAAAGCCATGAATGGAAAATTCCACCTGCTGAGACAGCCGCTTCCTCCTCCAGGCACTAAACAATGGAAGAAGCTTCTGTCCTGAGTTTACTGGTGCCTGAAATTCAACCACTGGAACCTTATTCCTATGGCTTTAGGCTTTGTCTTTTGTCAAAATGCAAACAACTTCACAGAAGTATTCAACGCAGGCTTATCTTCATTAACTCAATAAATACTTTTTGACTTCCTGCTCTAAACGACGCAGTCGCTAGAGGCTGGGAATAGAAAGATTAAGGCTTGTCCACGTCCAAGCCTTCAAGGAACTGGCAAGTTCTGTGAGTAGATACTGAGCAGACCCTGTGGGGCTCGTGGGCACAAAAGCCTTTCTGTGCCCCCCATTTCTTGATTATAGGATATAGGCTTCATTCAGCCTCTATGACCTTCCCTGAGTTCCAACGAGCAGTTTCAAACAGCTGCAAACTAGGGAAGGGATGTAACTAAGGAAGAGATGTAACTAGGGAAGGGATGTAACTAGGGAAGGGATGTAACTAGGGAAGGGAAGGGATGTGGAGACAAGGGAGGAACTGTCAAAAGAAACAACAGTGCAGCCTTGGGGCAGGGTCCTGGTTCCCCCTCAAGGGATATACAGAACAATATTTTTGAGCTGTTTTGCAGAAACTGAAACTCCCACCTGGTGGGAGAAGTTAACGGTATGCTGCCCACAAGCACCCAACGTAGACCCCAGACCTGTTGGAACCAAAAGGTTGATGATGCTGACTCCCACCTACCTCACCACCAACCAATCAGAAGAATGTCCACGAGCTGATCGCGCCCTCTTTGAACCATTACTATAAAACTTCTCACTACCCTCTCCACGTTGGGACACACAGTTTTGAGGGCATTAGCCTGCTGTGGCTCCCTTTGCCTGGCAAAGCAATAAAGCTATTCTTTTCTACTTCACCCAAAACTCTGTCTCTGAGATTCAATTCAGCACCGGTGCACAGAGGCCAAGTGTTCAGCATCACTCCCACCAGGCAGGTTTGTATCCTGCCTCTGTCTCGTACTAGCTGTGTGATCTCAGGCAAAGGACTCAACCTTTCTGAGCATTTTTCCCCATATGTGAACTAGACTTACTCATAACAACATACAGAGCCTATGCTATTGAGCGTGGCATAGTGGATTTCTTTCCCCCTTTACTCTCAACTAGACCCTATGAAGAGTGATTTTTTCCATTTCTGCCCTTCCACTGAGGCACTCTAGAAAGCCCCAGCCATGGCTAGTCAAAGCAATGAACTGAATCCAGGCTGAACTAAAACTAACTGGAGAGTGGTAAGTGTTTCCATGGCAATGAGCACATAGCAGGTTGTCCTGGGAACTTGCATGGATGCTCTTGGAGACATGAGAGGCTCACTCCCAGTGTGGCCCAGGGGACACAAGTGACCTCCTCAGTTTGGGCTAAAGCAGGGGTGGGGGCAGAACAGACAGACAAGTCAAGAAAGGACAGATGGGGGGAATAGTTGAATGCCGTGTTCAGAGTCCGAGCTGGACAGGGCTTCCATCCCAGCTCAAACTCCATTGTAAGATGGGAAAAATGAGGCTCTGTAGGGGGAAGGGACCCACACCAGCCATACTCCCATGGGGGCAGAGTGGCAGCAGCCACTGGCTGTCCTCCCTGTCTACTGCACCGTCCTAAGAGTGGAGCTACATCCCAGCTGATGATAGTAAGGTCCCATCTTCTGAGCACTTTCTAGGCAGCCAGCCCTGCCCCAGACATTTTGTGAGCAGTCACTCATGTGGTCCTCTACTAACTCCAGGAAGACGGTAATATTATCACCAGGTGAAGGGTGGACGACTGGATGTCTGAGGTGAGTGACCAGTGGACATGGAGTCCTCTGGCCAGAACGGGGTGTTGGAGATGAAACTCACGACCCACCACATGGACTAATAGGCAGGGGCCAGGAGTTCATGTGCTTCTCAGACCTCATCTCATCCATCCTCACGCCAGTCTCCAAAGGTGGGGAGTGTTCTCCCCACTGTGAGGAGACTGAGGCTCATGACACTTAGGGGACTTTACCTGAGGTTCATGATGCTTAGATGACGTACCTGAGGATACACAGCTGATGACCACATCTGAACCTCACAGGTGCTTACCTCAGGCCTGGCTCTCTTCCAAGTATGATTCGCATGTGTTAACTCAGTCCTCACAACCGCCTAATGAGAGAAGGGCCATCGTGATCCCCATTTTACAGATGCGCAAACACCAGCACAGAGAGGTTAAGCAACTTGCCCAAGGTCACAGAGCTTTCCAATGGCAAAGCCAGCAATCAACCAACCCCAGGCCATCTGACATCAGAGCCCATGCTGTAAGTCCAGGGCAGCAGCTGCCTCATAAGCTGGTAAATGATGGAGCAGGACCCAGACCCGGTCAGCCCAACTCCAGAGCTCATGCTCTCTCCACCACCAAGGGCTGGGGCTGAGGAGAGAAGCCCAGGCCCAGGCACCAGCCATAGCCAGCCAGGCTGTTGTCGGCACCCTGTACAGACTCAGCACAGACCTCAGAGGAAGGCTGGAGGCAGAGAGGCCCCAAGGGGAGGGCCTTCCCAGAGCTGGCACCCCCAGGGTGGGAACCAAGTTGTTACTGACCAGGGTTCTTGGTCTCCTTAGTCAGTAGAAATTGATAAGAGACCAGACAAGAAATTCAGACAAGGCTCTATTGGGACCCCTGCTGCAGCAGTGGGGAGGCAGAACAAGTAACATTTTCCCTTGCTCGCTCCCTGAGGTGGGACGAGCTAGTTCCTATACGGGGTGAGGGTAGTGGTGCGTCCAGGGGTCAGGCTGGAGGGGTGGCTTAGATGTTCTGCCCACCCTCTTGGTGGTGCTGGGAGGGTTTTTGGTCTTTTTGTAACTTGCTCATAATCTGCCCCAACTGTGCATGCATGCAGTTATTTTTAGGCCCTTATAGCTTCTTTGCATTTTGTTGATGGAGGAGGTGTTTGTCCAGGTGCAAGCACTGCAGCAAAGGGTCCCAGGTCCCAGCCTGTCTCAAAGCTAAACATGCTGAGAGGGAGACATTACAGACCCCTGGGCCTCAGTCAAGGTGGCCAGCCTCCCCTGAGCCTCAGAGTCTTCCCCAGACCCATCCCAGAGCAAGGAATCAGCTTCTCCTGGGATGGGATTCAGGGCTATGCATTTCAGAAAGCCTCGCGGTGATTCTGAGGTGGCCATCAGACTCTGTCATCTGGGGCCCAGTGTTAAACTCCAGCTTGGAAAGTCTGGGGTATCAGACACTAAAGAGAATAATAACAATAATGGCAACATATTGAACGTGCCAGGAGCTCAGCCTGTCCTTCCGTGTGCCTTATCTCCCAGTCCTCACTGTGACCCATAAATGACAGGACTCTTAAAAATCCCATTTCACAGATGAGGGGACTGAGGCTCAGAGAGGGAAGAAAGCTGCCTGAGTCATACAGCTGGTGAGGGGAGAGATGGGGCTCACGCTAAGCCTGTGTGATCTGCCTGGCCAGGCTTCCTTCCTCCTTCCCTCTCTGCAGAGGGTCTGGGCTGGGGGGCTGGGTACAGGCAGTGGCTCCTGCGAGGGCTTCCACCCAGAGAACTGCCTCTGCTGAACACAGGAAACAGCCTTTGCCTGTCTCTTTGGTCCATTCCCAAGTGGGAATTTAAGTTTCAAAAAGACTTGATGGGGCTTCCCTGGTGGCACAGTGGTTGAGAATCTGCCTGCTAATGCAGGGGACACGGGTTCGCGCCCTGGTTTGGGAGGATCCCACATACCGCGGCGCAACTAGGCCCGTGAGCCACAACTACTGAGCCTGCGCGTCTGGAGTCTGTGCTCCGCAACAAGAGAGGCAGCGATAGTGAGAGGCCCGCGCACCGCGATGAAGAGTGGCCCCCGCTTGCCACAACTAGAGAAAGCCCTCGCACAGAAATGAAGACCCAACACAGCAAAACTAAATTAATTAATTAATAAACTCCTACCCGCAACATCTAAAAAAAAAAAAAAAAAAATGGCCCAGAAGAGAAGATTTTTACATGAAAAAGCAGCTTTTCTTTAAGGTTAGTGTGAGCACAGCAGCATCTGGTAGTGAGGGAGGTGGGAGACGTATAAGAAATTCTGCTGGGCCCCAATAAACCTAAACAGCTTGGGGTGCAAACAACACACTCACAAGAGATGCGCAGGTGTCCCCTGGGCCCCAAAGGCCTTAGAAGTTACCAGAGCCTCCCCTCCCTGTCCAGCTGAGGCCTAGACCCCCTCCAGTGGTGAGATAATCATTAAACACTACCACAGAGGACGCTCATTCTATTAGTCTAAAATAATAGTTGAAAGGTTCTGCGACTTTGATTATTTCTCTTCAGCAGAAAAGTGGGGATGGGGCGAGGGGAGACCCACAGAATGTAGAGGCACCATCCCAGGCTGGCAACCCACCCACTGCATGATGGGTGTCATATCTCTGGGACTCAGGTTCACTATCTTTAAAATGAACTTCAAAAGGTTGGTGAAAAGCTTAAGGCGGGAAGCACATGTATGGTGCGTAGCACAAGGTAGGTGCTCAATAAATGTTAGTTCTCTTCCCCCAACGCCAGGGGACTGCGTGGGTCTTTGTGCTCTGTCCAGGAAATGGTGAAAAATGGTGACTACTGCAGGGTTGTTTGAACAGTGGTGTGGGGTGCACAGATGCATGTGTATACGTGCATTTGTGTGTATTATGTGTACCGTGGTGTGTGTGTGCAATGTGTATGTTGTGGACACACATGTCATGTTTGAGATCTGTGGGTGAAGCTAAGAGGAATGAGGTGACGTGGCGGATGGTGACATGGGGAAGTTAGGGGCCTGCTCAGAAAAGCCTGGGGCTTGTGCAACCCTAGGGAATTATCAGCACAATCTCTTCGTGATTGCTTTAATATGAAATAAGACCTTTCCTGACCTTGGAGTAAAGCTGACATACAGGAAGATGTCCCAATACTATCGTCTAACTCCTGGTCTCCCTGGGGAATGCATAGCAGTGAGCCATGGAGTAGGCACAGGGCATCTTCCCAGAGTGTCATTTTTATTCCAAGACCAGGGGAAATGCCCATTATTTGATATTAAAGCACTACAGACAAATTATAAAGGATAAAATATGCATAGAGGGACTTCCCTGGTGACGCAGTGGTTAAGAATCCACCTGCCAATGCAGGGAACAAGGGTTTGAGCCCTGGCCCGGGAAGATCCCACATGCCGCAGAGCAACTAAGCCCATGATCCACAAGTACTGAGCCTGCACTCTAGAGCCTGTGAACCACAACTACTGAAGCCCACGTACCACAACTACTGAGCCTGAGCTCTAGATCCTGCAAGCCGTAACTACTGAAGCCCACATGCCCATAGCCCGTGCTCTGCAACAAGAGAAGCCACCGCAATGACAAGCCCGCACAGTGCAACGAAGATTAGCCCCCGCACAGCACAACTAGAGAAAGCCCACACGCAGCAACAAAGACCCAACACAGCCAAAATTAAAAATAAGTAAATAAGAATTATTTTTAAATATGCATAGATTTGAAATATTAAATTGAGGAGTTCAAAGAACAAGTATGCTGGTGGCTTCAGCCTCTGCTTCCAGACACCCTGAGGACACAGGAGCTCTCCCTCAATAAGAGGAGTGCCCCAGTAGACTCATTTTGGAATCCCTGCATTTCAGGAAATGGAACATCAGTGAAGAAGACTGAGAAGAGCTGTGATTTGCTCTCACGGGGGTTTTAAAAACTGTCTCTGCAGAGGGACTGGAAATGAGAAAAACTAGAGGCCTGAGAGGAAGCTGTTGCAATAATACAGATGGGGGATGAGTCGGGCCTGGGAGCAGGATGGGGCAGAGGGAACAGAGAAGAGGGTTTACTGGAAAAATATGCCATAAAAATAACTCCTGGAGTTGAGGATGGAGGAATGTGGGGACAGGAGGGGTAGGAGTTTGATCTGACTGGGGTGTTTAGCCCTGTGTGCCCAGCTACGTGTTGGGTAACCAAGCAAGAATGAATATTCTTCAGAGAGTAAAGGATAGAAGTGAAGACAAGGCCCCAGTTGTTGTAAACCTCCAATCTTTTATTCAACTAGGGCAAATTGTATTGATGAAATAGAAGAAGGGGGAACTCTCCCCAATTCATTCTATGAGGACAGTATTACCCTGATACCAAAACCAGTCAGAGATATCATACATAAGGAAAACTACAGAACTTTTATGAAAATAGGTGCAAAAATCCTCAGCAGAACACTAACAAACTGGATATAAATAAGATTATTCACCATGACCAAGTGGGACTTATCCCAAGAATGCAAAGTTGGTTTAACATATGAAAATCAACATGATACAGCATATTAATAGAATAAAGGACAATCATCTCAATAGATGCATGAAAAGCATTTGGTAAAATCCAACATCTTCTTATGATAGAAACACTCAACAACAACAACAATTAAAAAAGAATTTCTTCACTCAAAGTTCATCTACAAAAACCCCACAGCTAACATTAGACATAACAGTGAAAGACTGAAAGCTTTTTCTTGAGATCAGGAGCAGGACTAGGATATCAGCTCTCACTACTTCTATTCAACATTGCACTAGAGGTCTTAGCCATGGCAATAAGGCAAGAAAAGAAATAAAAGGCATCTAAATAATAAAAGAAAAATTAACACTAATTGCAGAGGGCATGATATCACAGATGGAAAATTCTAAGGAATCCACACAGACACACACAAAAAACTATTAATTTAATGAACAAGCTCAGCAAAGTTGAAGTAAACAAGATCAATATACAAAAATCAAGTGTATTTTTACACACTAACAATGAACAATCTGAAATGAAATTAAGAAAATAATTCCATTAACAATAGCATCAAACAGAATAAAATACTTCGGAATAAATTTAACAAAATAAGTGCAAAACACTCTGAAGCCTACAAAACATTGTTGAAATAAATTAAAGATCTAAATAAATGGAAAGATCTAAGTAAATGGAAAGTTTGTAGACTGGAAGACTAAATATTGCTAAGATAGAGATCCTCCCCAAATTGATCTACAGATTCAATGCAATCCTTACCAAAATTCAGCTGTCTTTTTTTTTTTTTTCAGAACTTAGCAAGTTTATCCTAAAATTCATATGGAAATGCAAGGGATACAGACTGGCCAAAATAATCTTGAAAAAGAAAATAAAGTTGGAGGGCTTTTACTTCCTGATTTCAAAGTTTACTACAAAACTACAGTAACTAAAATAGTGTGGTATTGGCATGAGGAAAAATATATAGATCAATTAAATAGAATTTAGAGTCCAGATACAGCACTATCTTTATGGTGACTGGATTTTCAAAAAGGATAAGATAATTCAGTGGGGAAAGAGTAGTCTTTTCAACAAATGATGCTGAGACAATTGGCTATTCATATGCAAAAGAATGAAATTAGACCCCTATCTCACTCTCTATATAAAAATTAACTCAAAATAGATGATAAGTTTAAATGTAAGGGCTAAAATTAGAAGTAAATATAGGCAGAAATCATCATGACCTTAAATTAGGCAATAGTTTCTTAGACGTGACACCAAAAGCATAGTGGTGAAAGAAAAAGTAGATAAATTGGACATCATCAAAATTAAAAACTTTTGTGCTTCAAAGGACTTCATCAAGAAAGTGAAAATACAAACTATAGAATCAGGAAAACATTGTGCAAATCATATATCTGATAAACAACTTATATCTAAAATATATAAAGTCTTACAATACCACAATAAAAAGCCAAACAATTTATAAATGGGCTTAAGATTTGAATAGACATTTCTCCAAAGAAGCTATACAGATGACCAATAAGATCATGAAAAGATGATCAACATCCTTAGTCATTAGAGAAAAGAATATCAAAACCACAGTGAGATACCACTTTCTAGCCATTAGGATGGCTATAAGCAAAAAAGTAGACAAGAACAATTGTAGGTGAGAATATGGAGGAATTGGAACCCTCATATACTGTTGGCAGGAATATAAAATGGTGTAGCCCCTGTGAAAAAGTTTGGCAGCTCCTCAAAAACTTAAGCATAGAGTTACTGTACAACTCAGAGATTCTGCTCCTAGGAATATACCCAAGAGAAATGAAAACTTACCTTTCACTCAGAAGACAGAATCCACAGGGCAAGCTCAGCTGCAGGGAAGAAAAGGAGCTGGGGGGACAAGATGGGGCTGATTATTCCTGGGCTGGACTCAGGATGCCAGGAAAAAGACTTTTGATGGGTTTGGGACTTTTATGTCCCTGAAGGGCCTTTTTAGGGTTCTTTTGTCCTGTGTGTGTACGTGTGTGTCTACCTTCTTGTGCATGTGAGTACCTAAATGAATATGTACATAATAACTTGTCCTGTGTGATATCTCTCATAGCTAAACAACTTATATCTCATAGTTCAGTAACTCAGGAGGGAAAATCTAGGACAAATATTCATTTGGCATTTTACCCCAATTCATAAGTGTGTGCATCCTGAATTCCAGGTCTCCCCACAGCCCTGTGGCCTCAGCTACTTGAGGAAGATCTACCTGGGCAGATGGGTGTGAGGGGCTCTGCCTTGGCGGGTGCTGAGGGGAAAACCTACAAGGATTACGTAAACCCAGGGAGCCGGAAAGCCCACAGCTCAGTGCATCCATCCTTCTGGCTTTGAAGACAAGGACCCTGCTGATAATTCCTGTCCAGCCCATCAGGACTGCAGGGAAGCTCCCCTCACCCCAGCCCCTCAGTCCCCAGCTACTCTGTCCCCCAATCTTTCTGGGCCTGCGAGGCCTGGGAAGCTCCAGCCTGAAGATGTGGCGCTGGCCAACTCTGATGGGTGGTCAGAGCCTTGGCTTCAGACATCTGGGTTGGAGTCTGGGCTGCACTCACCACCGTGGGATTTGGGGGATGTTGTTTCACCTGCTGCACGTCATTTGATATCAATGCCGACCCCAGGGAGTACCCAGGGTGTCTGCACATGGTCAGTGTCCCATCATCCCCTCTCCCATCTCTCTAACATCATGCCTATTGTTTATACATGTGACAGTCATTTGATCATGGTTGACATTGGCATTTCTTCCCGACTGACGTATTGACATGAACTTTTGTCTTTAGCTTACTGTTACAATGATTATTATAATCACCACTGGTCAACGAACTCATGTCTGTAATCTCCACTACTATAATTGCTATTAGACAGATACAAATAATCCCTGCTGTCATGAACATTATCAGAAGTAGGCAGATGCAGTCTGTTACCTCTGTATTCTGGGAATCTGTCCTTCAGATCTTTGTCGGCTTGGACAAGCCCTTCCACAGCTCTCCATGAACAAGCCCCTTCGTCCTCCTGCCTCCACAGTCAGCAGGGTGGGCTCTGCAGTCCCTCTTGAAGACCACCTCACTCTGCAGATGTGCAGGGACTGGTCCTGCTTTGCTGCTGGCTGCTGTGTATTGAGAACCTACCCTGGGCCGGACGTGATACTAAGTGTCTTGCCAGCCTTAGCCTCAAGATAATTCTCATTTCCATTTAACAAATGTGAGAATTGGGGTTAGAACCGTAGAACTGTTGAATGATTTGACCAAAATCCTGCAAATACTGATAAGCCAGCCATTGACCTCAGGTCTTTCAGATTCTAGAGCCCACCTTTTCCACCAGTGTATAGAGCCTCCCTCTCCTTTTCCTCATCCTCTCCCAGCTTTGTGCCCAAACCCATCACATGCCAAGTCCCCTTTGGACAGGCATCTTGAGATCTGAGGTTCCACCTTATAGGGAGGGGGTCTGGGACCCCCTGAATCTACAGCCCAGTTCGAGAACTACCTCCTGGGAGATGACACATTGTTCTCCCCTTCACTCCTTCTAGCAGCTCAGATGTGGAACTAGCTCTGCCCTCAGCATCACCTTGCTGCAGACGTGGGAGTGATGACAACGCTGTTCCTAAGGTTACCATCACACAGTTGTTCCAAGGAGCTTCTTCTGGACATCATGTGATTCTCACAGCATCCTAGGAAGTGGAGCATTTTACCCCCTTGAATGGGGGAACTGAGGCCCATAGGTTTTTGGGGCCTGAGATACCCCTTAGGAATCATCAACCTCTTCATTTTGTAGATAAAGAAACTGAAGCCCAGAGAAGGGAATAGACTTGCCCAATGTCCACAGCAAATGAGGGGCAGAGCCACACCAGACCCCAGTGCCCCTATTTCCAGACCAGTACAATCTGTGAGTCATCCAAGGTGTTGGTTGGTCTTTTTTTTTTTTTTTTTTTTTTGGTTTTGGTTTGTTTTTAGTTTCAGCATGATTCCCAGCCTGCCTGCTCTTCTGAGAAGTTGGGGATGGTTGGGGACAGATCTGTTTGGATTCAGACACAAGATTCCAAGATCTGCCACTGACTCACTGTGCTCACTCGCTTGGGCAGCCTCTATACACCTCGGTTTTCTTATGTGTACAGCAATCTTTCACAGGACCAGGTAGCTGATTTCGAATCCCCCAGACATTCTGGGTGTGTTCAGAGTGGCCCGTTCCCTCAGGAGTTTCAAAACTGGACATGGTCTCCATGACCTCTTGGCTTGGGAGCAGCTGCTTCACTTCCCCAGCAATGATTTTATCTCCTCCTGCTGGAAACTCGGCTCCAGGTACTTGGGCTGAATAAGTTGACTTGTAGAAATGATCATTTCCTGAAGCGCGCACATCAGGAGCAACAAGTGGTTGTTCTGAGTGCTTCTGCACGAGCCCCGGAGTCCATCTGGGACAAATCCAGCCCTCCAAAGCAACAGCTGCTGGCTGGTGGCATTGAATTATGTCACACTATAATAGCATCTCCCTGGGCTCCTGTAACCTTTATTTAACTGAAGTTGGAATCTCCCACCAAGAGACCCACTTCCCTGTCTGGGGACTTTTCCTGGCAGGAGGCGTCCTGGGAGCCAACTGCGACGGTGTTATAGAGGGCAGAACAGGTATCGATGGCAGAGGGAGGTGCCTCAGGTCCTGGCAGGGGCGTCAGGAATAGGTCCCCCGATAGGAGAGGAGGAGGCAGGGGTTCAGAGGGCCACACTGATGGGATAATTCAGTTCACAGGATCTGTCACCCAGCGTGGGTGCCCTGGAGATTCATGTCATCATTTACCCATTTACTTTCTCACTCCCTCACTCAGCAAACACTTCTTGGCCGGTGATGGGCCGGGTAACGTGCCAGGTAAAGGGGACACAGGGGTGATGAAGAGCTTGACTTTACCCTTGACGGGCTCACAGTCTGGAACAGGAGACAGAGGCTCTGCCTCAAGAAGTGCAAGAAGAGACACCAGGAGCAGGTGGAGGGAGCGCGGAACTCCCTCAGGGGCAGGTGGGGCGGGCATGGGCCTTAGGGTGGGGCCCCCAAAGCGGACCCTGAGACAAGGGCTCTTGTTCCGGTAGTTCATCCGGGGGCTGAGCCCAGGGAGCACGAGTGAGGACATGGAGAGACTGAGCAGGGCAGGGAGGAGAGCCAGCG
>NW_021703774.1:157160006-157165032 GCF_005190385.1 Monodon monoceros | reverse complement strand
TGGGAGGTTTGAAGGGAGGATTTATCTCAGGGTCATGTGTAGGGAGAGTCGAGCAGCTGATATTCAGGGAAGTCTGGGCTGGCGGAGCTGGACGAGCTGAGGCAAGGGGAGAGAGAGGGGCGGTGCTGCTGTGGACAGGCCCCCGCAGAGGCAGAAGGAGATGGATCCAGGGGGTGGGAAGAAATTGGCCTCCAGCAGGGGAGGAGCAGTTCTGCTTCTGAAATGACTGAGAATGTATAGAATCATTCACTGATAGAGAGAAGGCGTGTGTGTCTCAGGGCTCTACTTTCCCGCAGGGGGAAGGAGTCAGGTCAGTTGCTGGGCAGGGGGTTTCAAGAGGGTGGTGGTCTAAAACAGCATTTGAGGACTAGAGTAGTGGGTACAGACTACAGGAAGGTCAGAGGAAGGATGGATGATGCTGGTGCCAGCTGAGGTTGGCAGTGTCACAGTCATTACGAAACCAGCCCCTCCATATCTCAGGACCAGAATGGCAAAGGAAAATGGTCACCTTGGTCCTTTGCTAGGCTTGGCAAGACAGGGGTGGCACAAAGAGAATGTCAGCCAATGGCATGTGCTCCTTGGTCTTCCACGTTCCTAATGCTGAGGGTTGGTCTTCGTTCATCCACTCTCTCTACTCTGGAGCCCGTGGTGGTCTCATCCATCCTGCGGTTTTAAATACTGTCTCTGCACTGACAGCTCACAAGTGTGTAACTTCAGCCCAGCCTGCCTCCGTTCCTCCAGGGCCTGCCCGTGCCCACTCTCGGCTCTCTGACTGACATCACAGCGCCCGCATGGCCCGAAGGAAACCACACCGTTTCTCCCCAAGCCTGCTCGCCCCACAGCTCCCCCATCTCAGTTGCTCAGGCCGAAACCTTGGGTTCACTTTCTGTCTTCCTTCTGTCACACCCCATGTGGGACACCCCACACCCAGTCCTCTAGCAGAGCAGGCCAACTCTACCTCCAAAATCCATCCAGAATCTGACTGCTTCTCCCCACCGTCGTTAGGTACAGGCAGCCCACGCCTCCGTCATCCCTCACCTGGAGGACCGCTGCAGCCCGTAGTGCATGCGTCATGTGCTCATGTCACATGGGCCGGACAAAGTCACATGACACCCCCAAGCCACCCAGCTGTGAGATGGGGAAGGCTAGGAAATGTTCTCTATTCAGCAAAGCTACGTGCTCACTGCATACCACGTTTTCTAGGGAAGAAGGAGAGGATGAATAATGGGGGTGACGAGGGTGTCACCAAGCAATCCACTTAGGTAGGAGGATGAGAGATGTCAGGAGGTGGCATTTAAACTAAAATCGAAAGGATAAGAAGTAACTAGCCGTGGAAACAGCCTTCTGTGTAAAGGCCCTGAGGCAGGCAAGAGCCGGACTTGTGTGAGGCACAGACCAAGGGCCACTGTGGCTTGAGGGTAGATGGCCCTGAAATAACTCCCATCCACAGGCTCTGCTTGCAATGTGACAAGACACTCCTGCCATGGGGCAGTGGGGTCTACATGCCCTCCCCTTGAATCTGGGCGGGCTGGTGACTTCTGCGGAAGCGATGCTACATCACTCCCAAGGCTACATTGTAAAGGTAATACATCCTCCACCTCGCTCTCTGGGGCTGCCCGATCATGGATCACACCTCCACAGTTTGAGGAATCCAGAGCCACCCAGAGAAAGGCTACCTGGAGAGGACGGAGGCCCCGGCTGCAGCCCGAACTCACAGCTGACTGACAGTGCCACCGATTTTCCAGCCACGTGAGTGAGCCGCTAGAAAACGATCTGTAGTCCCAGGTGAACCGCGGCCCCAGTACAACAGGGAGCACAAGATAAGCTCTGACACCTTTTGGGGTGTTGTTTGTTAAGCTATGCCTTTTGGAGGGGAGGTTGTTACATAGCACAAGATAAGGAAGGAAACCCCTTCCTGGCTGTGGGGCCTTGGACCAGACACAGTCCGCCTGAGCCCTGTTTTCCCACTGCCAGGATGGAGAAACAACAGTCATCCTGGGGTGGAGGTATGACCGGGTGAGACCATCATGGGAAGCGTACAGCCCAGGGCCTGCACGTCGTAGGTGCTCAGGAAAAGCTGCGGAGGCTCATGTCAGGCAGTTCTGTGCTTGTGTTTCTCCAGCTGCTCCCTGAGCCCCTCCGGGGCTGGGACCTCAGAGCCAGCCCAAGCATTTCCTGGATGGACTCAGGAAGGAGGAGTTGGGGTATGTATCAGGTGACCCAGAGATTTTCCCTGAGGGCAGGGGATGAGCAGAAAGGTACCCTCAGACTGCCCCCCCATCCCTCACACCACAAGGCAGGGAGGTGCCTCACACCCACCGGCCAGCTAACAGGATTTGTCCCCTCATATTTGGAAGACAATCCCAAAGCCCCTCACGTGGGAGGGAAGGGCAGAGCCATCCTCTGTCTACTCCTGCCTCTTCACACGGCTGACAGCCCTGGTCACCGGCCTGTGCAGAACAGCCCCCTCAGGGTCCCCTGCCTGCATGGCCCACAGGAGCCCCTGTGCTCTGCGAGCCCCACACCTACAGGTACCTCCTGTTTCTGCTGGGCGGAAGCATCTGAGACATCGTGTTTTTTCAAAATCCCTTGGACATTCTAGTGTCATGAAAAGAAAACCCCAGCTCATTTCAGTGTTCACCATGTCCTGTTATGGAGGTCTGTGCATACCCGCTCTCTGTCTCTGTCTCTCTCTGCCTCTGTCTCTCTCTGTCTTCATCTCTCTCTCTCTCCGTATCTCTCTCTCTCTCTGTGTCACTCCCCCTTTCCCCCCACCAACAATATGTTAGGACAATCTGTCCCCTTACAGAGGGACCATCAAGCAGCATCAAGCAATATCTCAACACATGTAACCAGATTGCCTGGCCTGGGTACATAAACAAGGGCCATCAAAAAAAAGCTGCGTGTGACCAAGCCCTGCTTGGTTCAACGTTTGTCCAAAAGCTCTGCATTTGCTCTGCTAAAAACAAGGTCTCTTAATGACGGGCATTTCGTCTTTGCGGGAGGACATGGCAGCGGGAGGGGGACGCGCAGGCAGGGCTGCAGGAGGCTGGGCTGTGTCCTGGCCGGGCCGCTCATGGCCGTGGACTTGAGGTGTGCATCTCACCCGGCAGAGCCTCCTCATCTGCAGAGGGGACAGTGACAGCACCTTCCTTGCTTGGAGGATTCAGAGAAAGGTACGAATTATCAATGCAGGAAATGATGGTTCTGTGATGGAAGCGACAGCATCTTCCTGTTTTGTCCTCAGGGCAGCCTGGGAGGCAGGCGTCCTGAACTTGGGACCTGGCAAATGGGACCTGGGGGTCAGTGAGATTAGCTAGGGGCCTGGGCACACTTCTTTTTTTTTTTTTTAAGATTTTTTTGATATGGATCATGTTTTTAAAGTCTTTATTGAATTTGTTACAATACTGCTCCTGTTTTATGCTTTGGTTTTTTGGCCACGAGGCATGTGGGATCTTAGTTCCCCAACCAGGGATCGAACCCGCACCCCCTGCATTGGAACGCGAAGGCTTAACCACTGGACCGTTAGGGAAGTCCCTAGGGCACACTTTTTTGGGGGGTGGGCACACTTCATAGTGACAGATGTGCTGAGACTCCAGTGTGCTGTGTTCACCTCCAAAGACCGACCGAACAGCCTGAGTGTGTCCATGGAGGGGAAACCGGGCCCCTGGGGCCGGTCAACTGCCAGGGGCTCCTGGGCCGCCATAAAGTGAGCGCGGCTGCTCCTCTCTGCCCGAGCCCAGGGGGAGGCTGCAGACCTTGGCAGAGGGTGGCTCCCCATACCCCCTTCGAGGGGCAGAGTCAGGGGCTCGAAGCTGCAGGGGGCTGGGCTACAGGCCCTGGAGCTGCTCCCAAGTCCAAGGGGCCTGGGTACGAGCTGCCAGAGTCCAGAGCCGCTGTGTACCCCCAGATGACCGACCTCCTGCATACCACGTGCTGTGCTCACCTCCAATGGTGAGGCTTCCAGGCCCGCAAGTCCCTGAGTTTATCTGTCCTGGGTGTGTTTCAAGTTTCAGGGGTGGCCGTGCCTCTGCTCCACCACCTGCTTCTCAGCAGACCCTGACTCTTGGGCCTGAGTCCTGGAGTCTGACCCACACCCTGACCAAAGGCTTCCTGACCTCTCTGCCACTTGCTGGATGTTTCCCTGTGAAAGCTCATTCCATAGTGGGTCTGAAGCCTGGATTAATTAGCCGTGTGAGTGGTCACTTCTAGATACTACAGTCCTTGGGAAAAATCTGTGTCCGGCGTCTCCTTGACCCTCTCGTGGCACAGAGCCCAGCGCAGGGCATGCGTGTTCATAAGACTCTGTGGAATGAATGGAATATTTGAGGGGCTCAGAGGTCACATCCTTGGAAGCAACATAGGGGAGGAGTAAAAAGAAACAGAGAGGAGAACCATTTTCTGGGCCCAGCTCCACCTCTGGCTCAAAACATGACCTTGAACAAGTCCCTTTCCCTCTCTGGCCTCAGTTTCCTGCACTGGACCATGAAAGGGCTGGCGAAGATGGTTCCCCGTGTTGACGGACCAAAGAATCTGCTGGGATCTGACTCCAGGCACACAGACAGGAGCTGATGCCACGTATGGTTAAAGCCACAAGCTCTGGAGTCATTTAGTCCTAATTCCAGTCCCTGCCAGCTGGCTCCTTAGAGGCTTCACAATCTTGGGCAAGTCATTTGGTTTCTCAGAGCCTGTTTCCTTAACTATAAATTGGGTACAATAACAGTGACTATTCAGCGAGAAGAGGAAAGCAAGGTTCTTCACACTGTCTCGTACATAGGAAGCATTCAGTAGGTGGCCCTTCCTAGTGACGATGATGATGGTGAAGGTGAAGGTAATGATAACGGTGGTGGTGCTGGTGATGATGGTGATGATGGTGAAGATGACGATGGTGGTGATGATGGTGGTGATGATGGTGGTGGTGATGATGGTGGTGATGATGGTGGTGATGATGGTGGTGATGATGGTGATGATGGTGAAGATGACGATGGTGATGATGGTGGTGGTGGTGATGGTGGTGATGATGGTG
>NW_021703774.1:157157903-157159906 GCF_005190385.1 Monodon monoceros | reverse complement strand
TGTTGGTGGTGATGGTGGTGATGGTGGTGATGATGGTGGTGATGATGGTGGTGGTGATGATGGTGGTGATGATGGTGGTGATGATGGTGGTGATGACGATGGTGATGGTGGTGGTGGTGCTGGTGATGATGGTGGTGGTGATGATGGTGGTGCTGGTGATGATGGTGGTGGTGATGATGATGAAGACTTCTGCCCCCCAGTTTTACCTGTTGCCATATTCCCCAATCGATGTGGTCACAGAGCAGGACAGGACCACAGGGATTATCTTTTCAACCCCTTCATTTTATAGCTCAGGAAACAGAGGTCCAGAGAGGCAGAGGGGCTGGTCCAAGGTCACACCTCCAAGTAAGGACAGTGGGGATGTTGCCCCAGCCCCAGCCCTGGCCTCTGCACCACCTCCAGCTGGAAGGTTCCTCCTTGCTGTCCTGGGTGCTTCCCTTCCCTTCCCTTCCCTTCCCAGACAGGCTGCAGCAGCACCGGGCCCTTGGTTTTCTTGCTTGTCCCAGAAGACTGATTATGAGTCTTCATCACTGGGTTTTAATCATCCTGGAAGGCCCCAAGCACTTACCAGGGCCATGTGTCTGTTCTATCTTCCTCACAGTAAACTGGTTCAGCTTCTTTAGTCTCTGTTCACAGGAAAACCCCAGGCTCCTGGCAGGGTCCACACCCTCTTACCTCTCGGAGGACTCCTGCACTCAGGAGGAAGAAAGGTCCTTAAGAGGTCAGGGGAGCACCGCCTGCACAGGATGGGGAAACTGAGACCTGGGGTGGGGGGCGGGACCTGCTCGAGGTCACACAGCAGGTCGGAGGCTCCCAGCCCACTTGTTACCGCAGCACTGTTGCACACGCTGAGCTTCAATGAGCCTCTGAGACCCTGTTTCCCAAAAGGGGTCACAAGGTCAAGTTCACCTGTTCCTCACCCACATTCTGCCCCTGAGTGTGGAGGCATCATGGGGTTTCTGTATGGCTCCCCAGGTTCCCCTTTCTGGTCACTTAAAATAAATAACTTCAATGTTGAAAAATGGTTTGACCTTGTTACAAAAATGACACCAAAATATAAAGAGTCTAAAATCTCCAAAAGTAACACCATTAACACTGTCAGGAATACTCTGTGGCTGCTGCTCCTCCTTCACCCCTCCCCACCCCCTGAACCATTGTCCCCGGCCCCTCCCCTGCTCTGCCCTGCTCTGTGTCGGGAGGCCGACCTGTGTGGACTATATCGGGGTTTCTTTGAAGATGGACTTTCATGGGTTTGGACCAGTGGGAGGCCCCACAGGAGCCCAGAGGGCGGGAGGAGAGGGCGGGGGGAGAGGGAGTCAGGGTCTCTGCTCCCTGCTCCATCTCTGCCTCCACCTGGGGTCTCTGAGTGGCTGTGCATTCCCTGACACCACAGCTCACTCACCTTCCCCAGGATCACGTGACTAACTATGGTCTGGGAGGTGACTCCCCAGGAGAAAGCAATGTACTGTTGCCACAGGAAGAATGGATGCTAAAAGCTGAAACAATAGATGTCATTAGAAGAGGGGATAGCTCTGTTGGGTTTTGAAGGATGAATAGGAGTTCATTAGATGGACAAAGAGGAAGGCATTACAGGCAAAAGGAAGGAAATCAGCCGGAGAGTCTCAGCATGAATGAACTCAGAGTAAACGGTTCAGTATCATCCTCAGAACCAGCCTGTGAGAGAAGGTGAGTTATTGCCCACATGTCACAGATGGGGAAACAGAGGCTCAGGATCACACAGTGAGTAGCTAAGCCAGGGTGTGTGCCCCCCAAGCCTGTGCTTGCTCTTTCTCCTGCTCCGTTTGCCTCTGTCATTGTCGCAGCGGGGCTCATGGCTCTGCCTGGTTGGTTCCATGTGATGGTCAGCCCTGTGTGCACACTGAGCGTGTGTGTTCTCCAGGTGAGCTGTGTTAGTGGTCAGGCCTGTCTGCACGCTGAGCGTGTTTGTTCTCCAGGTGAGCAGGATTAGTGGTCAGGCCTGTGTGCACACTGAGCGTGTGTGT
>NW_021703774.1:157111706-157157893 GCF_005190385.1 Monodon monoceros | reverse complement strand
TGTGTGTTCTCCAGGTGAGCTGTGTTAGTGCTCAGGCCTGTGTGCACACTGACCGTGTGTGTTCTCCAGGTGAGCTGGGTCAGTGGTCAGGCCTGTCTGCATGCTGAGTGTGTGTGTTCTCCGGGTGAGCAGGGTTAGTGGTCAGACCTGTCTACACGCTGAGTGTGTGTGTTCTCCGGGTTAGTGGTCAGGCCTGACTGAACACTGAGCGTGTGTGTTCTCCAGGTGAGCTGTGTTAGCGGTCAGCCCTGTGTGCACGCTGAGCCTGTGTGTCCTCCAGGTGAGCTGTGTTAGTGGTCAGCCCTGTCTGCACGCTGAGCGTGTGTGTCCTCCAGGTGAGCAGGGTTAGTGGTCAGGCCTGTGTGCACATTGAGCGTGTGTGTTTCCAGGTGAGCTGGCCTAGTTGGGTGGCAGGGCCAGCACGCCCCTCAACGTGACTCATTAACTAATTATCCTGCTGCAGAATATCGGGCTCACGGGCTGTGACCTGGGCGGCAGGCTGCTCCCTGGCCCTGGAGACTGAGCCCAGGCCCCTGATGTCTCATGTTCTTTAGCTGGAACTGGGGGTGGGAGGGACCCGGAGGTGCCAGCAGGACAGGATCTGCTGGGAACTGGGACCTGGGTCTTTTCCTGCTGGCAGGGCCAGGGAAAGACCCCATGCACCCTCAAGTCAGCCCTTCTCTCCTTTCGCCCTTCCCCTGCTCATCACTTTCTTCCTGGATCCCTTGGACCCAGGAAAGGACACCGTGGCTGCCTCTTCCAAAGCCGCCCGCCAGTGCCTGGACCAGAACGAGCAGTGAACACACAAAAAGAATGATGCGTACAGTCTCCAAGTCCCTGCCCTCTGGGTTCTTTGTAGGCCGTGGACACCCTGGATGGATCCTGAGGGGGAGGGGCAAGGACCAGGTTAGTTCCTAAGAAAGGTGTCCCCAAAAAGTCTGAGCTGACCTGGCTGCCAGCCAGGTCACTGCCTGGGCCCCGCCTGCAACACGGCTTCCTCACCCTTGCACCCTGGCTCTGCCTGCCCAGGTCGTGGGAACAGGGCTGCTGCTGTCTCCCCAGCTCCAGTGCCCCACCTTCACTTCCCTCGGGACTCTGCTTCCCACCACCAGGGCCTCCCAACACAGCCTGTGCAGGGGGCAGAGGGTCATGGTGGGAGGGTGATGACAAAGACGGGGTCCCCTTCACTCTCCAGCTCCTCCCCGACCTGCCACATCCTCCCCTTCTCCTTCATATTCGTCGCTCCCCGGCATCATGGGACAGCCTCTAGACCGGAAGCGCCATGAGGCAAAGCAGGGTTTGGATCATTTTTCTGTTCACTTCGGTACTTGTGAACAGTGCCTTGAACAGAGCCTGGCACGTAGTAGGTCCACAATAAACATTTTTGTGACGAATGAATGAGTAAAAGTAAAGATCTCCCAGTCAGGTGTGGGGCGCCGGGGGACGGGGTCGGGGGAAGAGTAGCAAGTCCCTCACTGTGGTTACAGGGATGGTTTGAGGAGGCATCCTGGAGCTGGGGACCCACCCAGGTAGCGCCACGGAGGAGGAGGGCTTGGATAAACACTCACTGGCCCACTCGCCCATCCCCTCTGTTCATCAGACCTTCCCTGAGCACCTCCTGTGCACCAGGCCCTGGGACAGGAGTCAGCGCTTGGCCCAGCAGAGCCTGTCCCTCCCAAGAAGCTCCCCCTCAGGGGAGGGAGACAGGCCTGCCCCCCGGCACCTGGGATCAGGGAGATACATGCCAAGGCAACACACGCAGTGACTCCCACTGAGCCCCAGTGGGTTATAACTGACGTTTCATTTCATGATTACTGGGGGTGGGGTTATTGTTTCCATCTGACAGGTGGGGGGAACTGAGGCTCAGGCCCCTTGATGCCAAACTCCACAACCCCCCTCCAAAATCTGTTCTTGTTTGGGTTCCCGATTCAACATCGCTTACTGACAGCAGTGCTGGGCCCTGGAGTCACAGAAATGGATGGCATGGGTGTGGCCATGATGAGCTCCCAGTCAGGGGAGGAGATAAACCTGCCTTTCCCAGCACAGCCCAGATGAGACAGGGAGATGTGACCTCACAGACACAGAAGACAGTGGGGCTCAGAGGACCAGCCTGGGGACCCTGGATGCGGGCCCCTTTCTGTCTTTACCACCTCAATAGAAGCTTGGTTATAACGGCAGGAAGGAAGGAAGGAAAGAAGAAGGGAGGGAGGGAGGGAGGGAGGGACAAATGAATGAGTGGAGAGATTGATAAATTCTGACTTGGGCCAGGGGAAGAGACCACAAGAAAGCTACGAACCTTAATGACTGTGCCCTTGCCCTCTCTGGGCCTCAGTTTCCCCTTCTGTAGAACAAGTGAGTTGGTCCTGAAGGACCATGGTCACTCGCCCTTCTGAGCCTCCTCCATTTAAGGCAAGAGGAGGAGCTGAGAGACGCCGGCTGGTTCCTGCCCTGACCGCAGCCATCAGCCTGGGCGCCATCCAGGATCTGAGGAGGGCCATGACACTACACCCTGGAACGGAGCTGCTGGGACAGCTCTGACGAGGATGCATGATGTGAGCAGCAGGGCCCCCAGGGAGGCCAGGCTGACACATGCTCAGCTCAGCTGTAATCCCGCGCTCCAGGCAGACACATGAACGACTGTGACGAGGGCAATTATAAAAGCTGGTGTTACAGAGCACTCATTTAATCCCAGCAACAGCCCAGATAAGTAAGTCTTTTAGGACTCTTTGGTCAGAGACAAAATCCAAAGTGCTCAAACTAAAGAGGGGGCTCAGTGTCCCATAGAACTGTGATGAGCAGAGACAGACCTGCCTCAGGCATGGCTGGATGCAGGGGCTCAAATAAAAGCACTGGATCTCTTGTTTCTTAATGTCTTTATTGTGCTTCTCTCTGTCTGTGATGGGAATTGGAATGGACCTTCCTTTCCCTTTATGGCTAGAATTCTTCACAGGGAGGGGAAGGAAGGGGAGGGAGGAGTCGAAACCCTCGGCAGCTCCAAGCTTGCATCACCCAATCTGGGACTCCATAGACAAGAAAGAGCTTGCCTCTCCCAGCAGCCAGATGTCAAATCCTGGCAAGGATTCTGATTGGCCTGATTTGGGTCACAGGCCCATTCCTTAGACCAGTCACTGTTTCCAGAGGCCGGGATACTAGAATTGGTCCGGCTGGGCCTTTAGCCGTCTCTAAGTGTAGGAGATGGGGTGGGAGTTGTGATTAGTAACCCCTGTCCGAATCTCATGGCCTGGGGAGTGCAAGAGGCTTGGTTTCCTAAAGGAATGGGGGCTAAACTGAGAGGAGAGGGAACAACAAGGTAACAAAACAGCATGCATCAATTACAGTGGACAGTATTAATCCTACTTTACAAAGGAGGAAACTCAGTCTTAAAGGATCGAAGTAACCCTAGTAGGCTAGTAGGTGGCAGAACAGGAACCCAAAAGGCCCTTCACTGCTAACCACTAAGCTAGTGTTTCCCAGGGACCCCACCTCTGTCACATCTCCAGCTCCCCCCAAACCCGAGTTCCAAAGGGTTTAAACTCATAATTCCGGGCAGAATGAAACGATTCTCAAAGCTCCGGCACTCAGGCCCCTGGAAGGCCCTGAAGCTTCAGATCTAATCTTCATGATGAATTTGATCTGAAGTTCCCTTTTCCCCCTCTGACAGAGCATGCTCGCTGCCCTTGGCAATTCCTTGACGACTAAGCAGTGCTGAGAGGAGGCACATCAAAGACCAGGTCAGCGTTGCCGGGGGCACTGTTAGCAGGGAGATACAGGGAGCATTAAGGCGGCCGCAGTGTGAGCTCTCTGGTGTTCAAGCACATTCTCCAGCAAGGCACACAGCTCACAGCACTTAGACACAACCGGGGCCTCCCCAACACCCCCTTCCCGCCCCAACCTGCCAGTTTCATTTAAGGGATGTTCCACAGCACCTCACAGTTGAAGCTCAGTCCAAACCCCTTCATTTTACAGATGAAAAAACACAGCTCTGAAACACCCAGACACTCATTCAAAGTCAGAGAGTGAGTTAAGGGTGAAGTATGAACCACCCAGGAGGGATTTCCCTGGTGGCGCAGTGGTTAAGAATCCGCCTGCCAATGTAGGGGACTCGGGTTCGAGCCCTGTCCAGGAAGATCCCACATGCCACAGAGCAACTAAGCCCGTGCACCAAAACTACCGAGCCCACATGCCACAACTACCGAAGCCCGAGCGCCTAGAGCCTGAGGTCCGCAACAAGAGAAGCCACCGCAATGAGAAGCCTGCGCACCGCAACGAAGAGTAGCCCCTGCTCGCCGCAACTAGAGAAAGCCTGCACACCGCAACAAAGACCCAATGCAGCCAAAAATAAATTAATTAATTAAAAGGAAAAAAAAAGAACCGCCCAGGAAGTGCACATTGGGTGCCAGGCACTTTGATACTTGACTTAATCCAATCCTCAATCATGATGATTCCCATTTTATTCATGGGGAAACTGAGTCTCCAAAAGGTTACCTGCCTCTCTCAGCATCACACAACTATGAAGTAACAGAGCTGATTCTGAACGGATGTGTTTGGTATAAAAGTCAAGTCCTGACCCACTGTGCTGGTCATTTGTCCAGTCACCTCTCTGCTCTCCCCTTGGTGACCATCATCTGTGTGATGCTGGACCCCTGCAAGTGGCATTTCCCAGCATCCCTGGACCACTGGTCCCAGTGAGCTTCAGACAAGGGGAGGTGCGAAGCCTGGGAGGTTGGAGGTGAGATACCCTGTTCATCTCTCCTTCTGTCATGTCAGCAGGAGCAGCTGCAGTGGCCCCGTCTCCAGCAGAGGCAGTCCTTCTCCCACGGTTCCTCCAGCCCTGGCGGCAGCTGATCCCCACTTCCTAAGCCCTGGGTTCCCTTCTCTTCCCTTTTTGTGCCTTCACCCCGTCAACCCTTCCACGACCAGTGTCCATAAGAGCCGTCCCCTCTGTGCGATTACTAGTGGAGCTTCTGTTTTCCTAAATGAACCTTGGGTTTGCCTGAGATGCAACGTCAACTGAAGGCAAGACTTGAGCAGACCAAGTGGCCGCTGCACTTGACCGTAAGTGTTGGTGCCAATGACAAGAAGTATGGGGTGTGATGGCTACCTCTAACTGTTTTGGAAAGAAAACGACAAGCTCAGGACTTTAAATTCTCAGATCAAAGTATTCTCAGAGAACCAGAGATTTAGGAAGGCCTGAAAGAAACGTCTTATCTCTCGTAACCACAGGCAAGACACAGCTGAAAATCAGGCCCCAAATTTAATCCACAGCACATTGCAATCCAGTCCTGTGGATGGCGGAATTACAGTAGAAGTTGAATTTGACTCATAGCCTTGGCAAATCCCATATGTGAAATCAATAAGGCATTGAATGAAAAAGAGAGGGATCCTGAGAACAGTAAGGAAAAGTCAGATGAAACTGAGAACCCTGAACCCCCAAGTCTCCCCAAGCCTCCTTTGCTATTTATGGCAGACGCTGCTCTCATTTAGGAAAGTAATCTCCCCTTGTTTGGAGACCCTGTAACCCTAAAAGGTGTTGAGGCGGGGGCTCTTATCATACTCTTTACATTTTCCATTTGACTTGCCTGTGTGTCCTGTGCAGAAGGAAGATAGATCTTGGAGAATGGCCATGAACTGCTATAAACTTACTCCAAATGCATCTGCTATTCCAGATGTGGTATCTTTCCTGAAGGAGAAAATCCCCTAGCTCCTGGTGCCGTCCACAGCCAGTGTTCTGGCAACTACCAAAAGGAGTTTGCTTTAGTTCAGCAGGGACAGCAGGAGACCCTGTCTTGCCTCAGGGCTGCACCAACTCTCCTGCTAGGACTGATCTAGACAAGAGGGACTCAATGACTCAGCATTTCACGCAATATCATGCTGACTCACCAGACTGATGACATTATGTATAACAGACCTGCTGGGTAGGAAGTGGACAGCACCCTAGAAGCTTTAATAAGACTTATGCGAGGCAGATGGTGGGAGTATACACCATTAAGTTTAGGGGTCTGACACCTAGGTGAAGTTTCTGAGGTCCAATATTGCGGGCCATGTTTGGATGTTGCCTCTATAGGGGCAGACAACTTGCTTCTCCTTGTACCGCCTTCCACCAAGAAAGACACACAGCACTTGGTGGACTCATCTGGTTGTTGGAAGCAACATCTCCCACCGGTAGCGTGTGCTGCTCCGAACATTTTTACTGATTTTGAGGAGGGTCCAGGGCAAAAAGACTGCAGAAAGTCTAGGCTGCTGTGTGGCTAAGGCCTCATGATCAAACCTCTGATGATTCCCCAAATTGCCTGGGACAGGTGGAGTAGCTACGGAACCTGCTGCAAGTCCCAGCAGCCCAGAGCCCCAGGGTACTGGAGTAAATCTTTGCATCCTTCCAAAAATATCCTACACAGAGCATCAGGTGACCATAAGACATTTTAATCCCATGGTGAGGCAGGTGTTATCTGATCCACTGAGCCATAAAGTTGGACATGCATGACAGTAAGTCGTCACCAAATAGAAATGGTGTGTTCAAGTTCATACTCCAGTAGACCTTGAAAGCATAAGTAGGTTGCCTTTGCAAGCAGTTCATACTCTCCCAGCACCTGCTCCTTCACTGCCCCAGTTCCCTTCACCCACGCCAGCGACCCTACGTGAGGCTCCCGATGACCAGTCAAATGATGGAGAGCGGCTAAGTCCTGATTGCTAGATGCTTCTACCTGATACTCTGCACATTTGTGGACGTGGATTTCTGCAGCATTTCAGCCCCACTCAGGAGTATCCCTGAAAAACTGCAAGGAAGGAAACTCCTCCCAATGGTCAGAATTTGGAGCAGCCTGAGCAGACAGAGGGCCAGAGGTGATGATTGATCTACAGCGGTCCACAGGCCACATCTAGAGATTGGAGGGATGATGGGGATCACAGAAAGAGCAGGATTGGAAACTGGAGGAAGTACAGATATATCAACACATCTCAGCCCTTGCCCCGAGGGGGGCCCCGGGCTCAGCTGAGAACGCAAGGCGTGGTGATTTGTCCAGGCAATGCTCTAGGAGGGACAATGCATCAGTGAACACAGCTGACCTAGCCCCACCCTCCGGGAGCTACATACGGTAAACGTCAAGCAGTAGCTATACCTACTTTTTGTGCATGATATCATGTAATCCTCCATATGATACCTCCAAGGAGGAACTATGATGATGCTATATTACAAATGAGACACTGAGGCTCAGGGGGCTAAGTGGGTGGTCCCAGGAGCAGGTAGGATTTGCACTCATTTCCACCTGACTCCTATCCCGTGTCCTTCGCTCCTGTGACATATGTGGGAAATGACATTTCCTGGGGCTGTGGGTATCACCTTTACATGGACGCCTGATGGATGAACTTGACCCTTTTGACCCATTACCTCTCAATTCCTATGGAATCAGTGCCTATGGGCTTTGTGATGCACCCTTCTCTCACCCTCGCGGCAGCTCTGCCAGGGGGTGTCATTATCTCCATTTTCAGCAAAGGAAACCAAGGCTCAGAGGCTGCCTGAGCAGAGACAGAAGCCAAGGGGGCAGAGACAGAGACAGAGCTGCAAGGATTGGACTCTCCTCCATGCAGGTCACCCTCTGGACAAGGATGCCCCTGAGTCCCTTACATTCCACAGGCCTGGACTAGACTCTCAGGTCCCTGGCACCACCTACAAGCCCTGCAGTACTATGCTCCCACCTGTCACCTTCTCCCCTGCCCACCTGCCCACCTGCCCCGGTCACTGGGCTCTTTGCTCCTCCTCAAATACACCACACCTGCCCCTTGCTCTCCCTTCGGCCTGCAGTGCCCCCCACCCTGCCCCAGTATCTCCACTGTCTCAGTTTCTCACTTTATTCGGGTCTCTGCTCAAATATGCATCCCCCGAGAGCCTGCCCTGAACACTGTCTCAAATACAGCCCTCCCTCCAAGGGCTCTCTGAACCTTCGCCCTGCCTTATTTTTTGTAGCGCTTATCATCACGTGCTTGTGTTCCTTGTCTGGTTTTCACTGTCCTAGATTGGATTCCCCCAGAAGCAGAACTTGAGAGGAGGATACTAGGGCAAGTATTTATTTAGGAGGTGAGGCAGCTCTGCTAGAGATGCCAGGAAGTGAGACAAGGAAGAGAAGGGAGCACGGTTAAACCAGCTGCCACTGCGGGTTCCTGGAGTTAATCCCCAGGGGACCCTGGCAGATGGTCCAACCCAGCCTAAGGATTATCCCACCTGAAGGGTGAGGGAGCTGGGGCATTTATACCCCAACCCTGGAGAGTCGTTGACTGAGAGCTGCTGCCAGGGGCTGTCAATTCCCTGGCACATCTGGCCTGCCAACTATTCAGGCAAAGTGGCATTCCTGGGAAGAGCCTTCCTTCTTGGACTCCAAGACCTGGCTGTCCCACAGTAGCCTTTCCCAGGACTCTTGGGCAAAATCAGGTACAATGGGAGGAAGCCACAGGGAGCACCTGGGAACTGGGTGGAGGTGCCAGGAGGCCAAGGATTGGGAGAGGGAGACACTGGCATGAGCCAGACCGACACCGTCAAGCGGTTCTGAGGGTCACTCCTCTGACACATGGTGACAGCTCCTGCTCTCCCACCTGTCATCAGGAGGCTGTGTGACCTTGTGCAGAGCCCCCATTGGAAATCAGTGGGGGGATTTGAACAGACAACCCTAGGAACTCCTCCCCCTAGTTCCCAGTATCCACTGTGGCTCTGGACATGCTCAGAGCTCTCCTGGGTGCTGGCATCTTGCGTCCCCCCAGGCCAGGGTCTCCTCCAGCGCAGGCCTGAGTCTTGCAACTCTCATTTCCCTTCCGTCCAAACTGCACTGCAGCTTGGGCCTGACCCCACTTGGAGGTCACCAGGAGCTGTGACCCTTTCAGAATCATGAAAGCAGAGTCCCCAGGACTTCAGGGTGTATGTGTGACAGAGGACGACGTATCGGGAAGTCACGGCCACAGTGTCCATCAGCCAATGGGAACCAATCGGTCACCCCTATGCTCACTCGGGACCAGATCCAGCAAATGTCAGAGCCGGCAGGGAGTCCAGACCACCAGCCGTGCCCCTCCTCGTTCTGCGCTCTGGAGTTGAAAATGCACAGAGGTGGGGTGAGCACCCCAAGGTCACAGGCCAGGTAGCGCCAAGCCTCAGACCAGAACCCAGGGCTCCAGACTCCCGTCCTGGGCACTTCCACCGCCCCTGCTGCCCCGCGGTCTCTGCTCTCCGGCTGCCCTGGACCCGCCCACCGTGGCATCTTCAGCACCAACTCTGCACCTCCTGGAGCTCGTCTGCATCTGATTAAATAACCACCAGGGGTGGGGGGCAAGCGACACCACGGTCCCCAAGAGGAGACCTGAGATGAGGAGTGACAGCCCCACAATCCCATCAGCGCTCAACCTCCACACGAGGGAAATTCAAGTTCACAGAGGTCTCTTTTTATGCTTCAAGAACGTTTTCTACGAGAACCAACTGGCATTTTCTATACTTAATGCGTGATAACTGGTCGTATAAACCTAAACTGTCCCTGTAAATCTACATTAAATGCCCAGGTTTCAAAGTATTTAGGACACTTAATTAATGAAGTATTAGCACAAAACCACGACTAATCTGTTCACTTCATGTCCTCCCCGGCCCCAGCCTACCCTCCAGACAGCAGCCGCATGATCTTTCTAAAATGCACATCCCACCAAATCTTTCTAGGGTTTCCTGTCCCCCGGGGCTCCCACTGCACTCGGGGTCAAGGTCAAGTCCCTTCTCGCAGCCCCTGAGGCCCCTTGGGACCCAGCCCCCACTGCCCCCTTCATCGTCTCAATCCTTCGTCACCCGCCACGACCTGCCTTGGCCACACAGACCCACTTGCCACCCTGCTAACTTGTGTCTCTCCCCTACTCTCTCCCGGGCCTTTGCACAAACCAGTCCCTCTGCCCTGAGAGCCCCCCTTCACTGATCACCTCCCCCGGGGCCTCCAGGTCTCTGCAGCGATGGCCCTTCTCAAGGGAGTCCTGCCCTGCCTGCCCTGAGCTCCCACAGCCCCACGTGCCCGTCCTCATGCAACTGACCACCCAGAATGGGACCACCCAATTGTCCATCTGCCTCCCCCATCCGACTGGGAGCAACCTGAGGGCAGAGGCACAGCTCAAAATCACTCTGCAGCCCCAGCCCCTGGCTTCAGGCCTGGCCCAGTCCGGGGCTTCGTTGCACGTTGACTGAGGGGTAAAGAATGTCAGGCTGGCAGCGTGTCCAACGGTTAGACTGTATGTCTGACCCCATTCATCACTCACCAATATACCCTCATCTGTTCAGGCTGTGGCCAGCAGAGGCAGGGATCCCTTGTAACCAGAGAGGGTGTTCCCAGCTCACCTCTGAGGAGTGGTTTTGATTGGCCTAAACCAGCTATGGTGATCTCATCTCCTTGGCCAATAATTGGTCTAGGAGTTGCTAGCTTCCACCCAATGAAATAGAAGCAAATCCTAGATGAGGCTTCTAGGAAACAATTCTTTTTCTAAATAAAAGAGACAGTCTCAGTTGATACGACTCTCTTGCTCTTTGCCTGAAACCTTCCTCCTGCCTGCTATCCAGACATGATGTCTGGCTGGAGCTACAGCAGTCATTTCATGACCGTGAGGCTACCAACTGAAGGACAAGAAGCCACATATACTAAAGATGGCAGAGCAGAAAGAACCTGGGTCCTGTGTGGCATGTTGAACAGCTGAACCAGGGCCAGTGGTCACCCACATCTGGACCTTTTTTCAGGTGAGAAAAACAAGCCACTGTTTTTTCAAGCCACTGTTAGACAAAGTCCCTGTTACTTACAGTTAAACACAGTTATAACTGATAGAGACAGACTTGGACTCAAATCCCTTCTCTGACACTGATTAGCTGTGACCTTGGGTAAGACAGTAAGACCTATCCAACCGTTGCAAGTTTCTCAAAATGCAATTTATTCATCTGTTAAAATGAAGTTCATGGTCCCTACCCCATAGGTGTGCTCCAAGAGGGGAGGGATTGAGGCTGCTTTGTTCAGTGCAGGGCCTGTGACAGTACGAAAAATTGCTAAATGTATCAAGAGCTCACCATGTGCAGACATGGATCTAAACAGTTTGCATGAATCATCTCCCTCAATTCTTATCACATTCCTGTAAGATTAGTACTAATATTAACATCACTTTTTTTTTTTTTGGGCAAATGAGAAAACTGAGGCACAGAGAGGCTGAGTCACTTGCCCTGGGACACACAGCTGGCAAATGGCAGAGATGAGATGTGAGCCCAGGCAGTCAGATCCCAGAGCTCACACTCTTAACCATTGTGCCATGCTGACCTGGCATATAGCAGGTGCTCAATAAATGCCTACTGACCAGATGAATGAATACATTGAGACAGGTGCTGGAGGACACATGGGCTTCTGATTCAGTTCCTTCCACCACTGCCTCGGCTTGTGAGGGGCTCCTGAGGAGACCCTGGACCCAGTGGGCAGTGGGTAGAGCCCCTGAGCCCACTCTCCACCCCCCACACACACCCGTACCCACACTCACACTCATCCCCACCCTGACCAACACACCCCCAAGGCTGAGTCTCCCCCAGGCTCACAGGCCCTTAGGTGTGTCACTGGCGCATCTCAGTCCTCAGACACCTCCTCAATTCCTTCTGTGATTGAAACAACACATTTGCTCCCATGTTAACTTTTATTTCTTATTGATTTTCTCTGCCCTGTCTCATCCATGTCCATTTTTATCTCCTTAAAGTAGAAGAAGCCATTCAGTGGGAGAAGCAAGAGAGTGTTCAAACAAGGACCTCTATTAATGGGGCCATAGCCCTTTCTGGGGGCAGAAGGGGCCCACCCATCACTCTGGCCACACTTGCTGGGCTGGGAGAGCCTGGGGAGATGGCTGCCATCCAGTCTCCCATTGAGCGGGCGGGGTGAGCTTGGCTTCTGGCGAGCTATCCGGTGAAGTCCTGGGTCTGGGATGGGGGTGTCACTTGGGGTGACAGAGGAGAAGGCCCTGACGGTGGCTGCAGGGGCATATCTGAGTGGAGGTCGGGGGAAGGTTGGGGTGGGAGCCTCAGCAGGGGTCAGACCAGGTGGGTAGTTACAGGGAAGGAAACAGAGGTGAAGCCAGAGGCTGGGCCCCAACGGAGGCAGAGACTCTGAGCTGCGTTCACAGGGCCCGGCCCGGGGCCTTGTTCACCCTCCTGCACCCCTCCCCCCGCCGAGGAATGTGTCCCAGCTCCTCTGAGTCGCCGTCCCCAACAGTCCTCCTGAGGTGGGGCTGTTGGGTGGTCGACCTCTGTGCACCCCCAGAGGGAGGTCCTGGGGGAGAGAGCTCTGTGCTGGAGCGTGGGGGCCTGGGCCCACCTCTGGGTCCCGCATCTCACCTCCCTGAACTGCATTTCCTCCTCTGCAAGGGGAGAATAATAGTACCTGCCTTTGGGGGTGCTGGAGGAGGGCAGGTCATGAGGTCTTGTCAGAAGCACTTCACATAGTGCCTGGTGCACAGAGGACTCAACGAGGGCAACTGTGACAATGATGGTGATGATGGTTGTGTTAAGTCAGGGTTCCCCAGAGAAACAGAACCAATAGTGTGTGCGTGTGTGTGTGTGTGTGTGCGTGCGTGCATGCACACGCGCGCACAGAGAGAGAGAGAGAGAAAGATTTTAAGGGCTTAGTTCACAGAGTCGTGGAGGCTGGCAAGTCCACGATCTGCAGGGCAGGCTGGCAGACTGGAGACCCGGGGAAGAGCTGATGTCATAGCTCAAATCTGAAGGCCCATCTGCTGGCAGGATTCCTTCTTCTTTGGAGAAGGTCAGTCTTCTTTCTCTTAAGGCCTCCAGCTGATTGTATGAGACCCATTACGTTAGGAGGTTGACCTTCTTTACTCAGAGTCTACTGATTTAAATGTAAATCTCATCAAAAATCTTCTAGACTAGTGCTTGATCAAATATCTGGGTACCATGGCCCAGCCAAGTTGACACATAAAATGAACTGCAACGGTGATGATGACAGTCAATCAAGGAGAAGGAAGAGGATCACGAACTCTGCCCAGTGGCTGGAGGGAAAGGCAGAGAAGCAGGAACCCGCCCCTCCTGGTCTCCATCCCTGCAGATCCACGAGCTGTTCTTTCACTGCCCCTCACTCAGCATCCCGATTCCCAGGTCTCAGAAGACACCAAGAGGGCTTGGAAACCAGGACTCAGGAGTCTCCTTCTCAGGGTTTGGCCTTCCAGCCCCCTGCCTGCTCTGCTTGGTGGCAGCCCCTGCTCCAAGGCCGTGAGTGAACCCTTGCTTCATGATGACATTGCTAGAGGGTGGCTACAGGGCTGGGAGCCAATTCCACTCTGCCTCTCTACTTAGGGACATATCTTGTTCCCACCAGGATAGCAGATGGGGCTGACAATCTAGAGATGCCGCAACTGTCCCCCCAATCTGTACTGCTACCGCATATTGCCTTCTATGTAGGAGAAGATACAGGAAGCCCCTGGCTCTTCTGAATTCCTTCGAGAAGGACTTGGGGGCACAGGTGGCTGATTCTATCTGTAGGTATCAGCCACAGTTCTGCTTTCCAGGGAAAGTCTTGGAGCAGAGACTGGGGAGATGAGGGTAGGCAGAGTGCTTCAGGTAAGGCTCATCCTCCTTGCTTGTAGTGGGAGACCACAGCAGCTCTGCCCTGATATCAGTTGGCTTCTCTGATCTAATTAGCAGTGTGGATAATTAAACCCTACACACTAACATGAGCCTGCTCCCCTGAGAGCACTTCAGCTCTCCTACTGCTTAAATATGAGACGGTTCCTCTTCTCAGAGGCCAGGGTCAGGGATGCAAAAACCAGAGACGGAACTGTGATTACCAGTCTGATTACTCAGCAGGAGTTAATAAAAAATAAAATAGAAGCCATCCCCCCACAACAAATAAAAATAATTGACAACACTCTGAGTTATTTCTTTATTTCTGCTCTATTTAAAGAAACAAGGGCATTTTTAGTTTTTACTCCTTTTCTCTTCTCATGGTTCCACTTATTCATTCAGATCCTTTGCTGAGCACCTACTTGTGACAGGCACATGCTGGGTGCAGGGAGGAGAAATAAACAAGTCAGACAAAGTACCCACTCTCCTGGGGCTCATAGTTCTTGAAGGACATGGCAACAGTCATACAGACAAATGTGTCGGGGTGGGGCCAAGCATGCCATGTACAGGAGGCAACATGGGAGGATCATGAAGGGGACTAACTCAGATGGGGGTCTTAGGAGCTGATATTTAAGTTGAGACCTGAAGGAGCTGGTTACCTGAAGAGTTGCGGGCAGAGTGATCTATGGAGCAGGAACAGCATGTGCAAAGGCCCTGGGGTGGGAAGGAGGGTGTCAGAGGGAGGAAGGAAGGGCACTGGGGCAGAGTGTGATGAGGAGGGAGCATGAGGAGGGGAGCAGAAGCAGCCAGACCCTGCGGGGCTCATGGCCTTGGCCAGCAGGGCTGAGTTTATTCAAGTTTCTTCAGGTGATATTAAAGGGTTTTAAGCAAGGGGATGGTCTGATCAATTTGGGGCTACCGCTAACCCTGATTGACACGGTGGTGGTGGTGGGCTGCCTAACTGCCTCCTCCCAACCCCATCATCAGGAAGGTCCGAAGCCTTTGCGTGGAGCAGTCTGGGGCCATCTAGAAGAAGCATCACAATGTAATGTGGGGCAGAGACGGAAGCTGGACCTACAGCTACAAAAGCCACCAGGGATCCACGGAAATCGTGAAAGAGATTTGGACTCCCCTGGGGTTCAACCCAAGAGTATTGAGGTCCTAAGGCCCTCCTGGATGTCTAGCCTCACTCCAAGGAGGCTCCCAGTGCAAGTCACATGTATGGCTGACCTGACCCTCTGTGTTTGACATGAAGGATGTGCCTTCTCCCTGAGAAAATCCATCTGTCCTGGGGAGCTCAGAGAGGGCAAATTGCTCTCCCAGACTAAGCTGGCACAACATGGCCAGGGCAGCAGAGGGAGAACAGCGTCAGACAGATCTGGGCTAGGTCCCACCATCACATCCTAACTGTGCAGATGTGGACAAAGCTCTCCCCTCCCTTGAGCCTCAGTTTCTGCATCTGTGAAATGGATACAACATCTAACCACCACCTGGTGGCATTGCCCGATTCAAAGCACAAACTCGCACACACACACACACACACACACACACACACGCACAAAACCACATAATAAAAAATACAATAAAACCAAAAAGGTACCTTATGATCCTCTAGATTGTCTACCCTGCTCTCTGGGTGCCCAGCACCAGGGCTAGGGGTGGGGGGTAGAGAGTGGAGAAGATGGCTATTTTCAGCCTGGAGGAAAGTTTGTCCACAAAAGACATTCCTCGTTCTTAAAAATATTTCTGTGGCAGCCAGGATGTTGGATATTTTGATCTAGTATCTGGAATTAAGACTTCATGGGATGCCCCTCAGCTTTCTTCCCCAGACTGAACCCGCAGTTCAAAGGGAGGCTTGCATGAGACCTCATGCTTCCTCCTGCCCTGGCTTCACCGTGGCTGGGTCTGCAGAGCTGACTTCTCCTGGCTGCAGGCAGGCGGAGACGAGGGGTGAAAGGAGAGAGCTGGTCCAGCACCATCACCTTCTATGCCCTGACCCTGCCCACTAGTGAGCGTGGCCCAATCAGTGTCCCGCCTCTGACCAATCAGATCTTCCTATCTTCCTTCCTTGGGGAGAACGGAGGGGGCTGAGAAGGACCATGGAGCGAAGGGCAGTTTCTCCCCAACAATAATGAGTCAGACTGTAATAGTGGCTATAGTACAGACTTAAAATGCACTGGAAACAGAGGTGAAGAATATTCATTTCATTTGGAAATTGAAGGAAGTTACATGGAAGGTCTGCCTTTGACCTTGGCCTTAATCATGTGGTAGGATTTCAATAGGCAGAGATGGGGCTCAGTATGGAGGCATGAGGGGGGCAGTGCAGGGCACAATTCAGGAACACTGAGGGTCTGGCATGTCTGGGGGAAGGGTACAATAGATCGGGCTGGATTTAGGAAAAAGACTCCAGTGGAATAGCAAGGGCAGGTGGGAGTAAAGAAAGAACACGTGAACAGGGGAGGGACAGAAACAAATGCTCCTAATCCAGCAGCAGCCCAGGACAAGCAGTGATGTGTGGGGGAGAGGGGCTAGAGTGGGGTTCAGAGCGTATTATCTGGAGCAGCTTCAGATTACTAATAAGCTTTAGACAAGTAGAATCACAAAATCATATTTTTAATACTGAGGTATCACTGATACAATCAATTGCACATATTTAAACTGTACGATTTGATAAATGTTGACATGTCTGCACCGTTGAAACTATCACCGCAATCAACATGATATCCATCACCTCCAAAGTTTCCTTGTACCACTTCCTCCCCTCCCCCAGCCTCACCCTGTCCCCAGGTAATCACTCATCTGCTTTCTGTGATAGATAGATACATAGATACATAGATAAATAGATGATAGATTAGCTTTTATTTTCTAGAGTTTTATACAAATGAAATTATATAGTATGTGCTCTTTTTTTGTCTGGCTTTTTTCACTCAGCATAGGTATTTGAGATGCATCCATGTTGTTGTATGCAATAGTTCATTCCTTTTCATTGCTGAACAGTGTTCCGTTGTATAGACAGACCACATTTTTTTTATCCATCTACCTGTTGATGGATATTTGAGTGTCTCTATGTTCGAGTTATTTAAAATAAAATTGTTATTACTATCTGTGTGCAGTGTAGATATATGCTTTCTTCTCTCTTGGATAAATACCTACTACTGAAATGGATGGATCATAATGGTAGGTATGCATGTGTGTTTAACTTTTTAATATACCACCAAACTTTTCCAAAGTAGTTGTATTATTTTACATTCCTAACCCCATTGTATTAGAGTTCTAGTAGCTCCACATCTTCAACACTTGGTATATTCAGTGCTTTTAATTTTGGCCATTCTAATGGGTATGTAATGGTAGCTCATTGTGGTTTCAATTTACATTTCCCTAATGGCTAATGACATTGAACATCCTTTCATGTACTTATTTGCCATCAATATGTCTCATTTAGTGAAATGTCCCTTCAAATCTTTTGCCCGCTTTTTAATTTAATTTAATTTACTTATTACTGTTTTGATAGTTTTTTTTAATAGTATGTGTAAAAGTCCTTTGTAATTTATATGCTTTGCAAGTATTTTCTTGCAGTCTGTGGCTCATATTTTTTTCATTTACCTAACAGTGTAGTTCAAAGAAGAGAAGTTGTCATTTTGACATAATCCAATGTACTATTTTTTTTCCTGTGCTTTTCATGTCATGTCTAAGAAACGTTTACCTGATCCAAGGCCACAAGGATATTTTTTTTCTCATGTTTTCTTCTAGATTTATAGTTTCAGTTTTATATTTAGGTCTCTAATCCATGTTGAGTTAATTTTTGCGTAGGGGGAAAAGTATGGATGGAATCTTTGTTTTTGTTGCTTGTTGCATATGTATATCCAAATGTTCCAACACCCTTTGTTGAAAAATTTCCTTTCTCTAATTAATTATCTTTGAACTTCCATCAAAAAACAATTGTCCATATATGTGTGGGTCTATTTCTGGAATCTCTGTTTCATCCCATTGATCTATGTATCTATTATACTTTGATGACAACATCACATTTTTGCTATTGCTTTATAATAAGTAATGAAGTTAGGTAGTGTTAGCCCTCCAACTTTTTTTTTTTTCTAAGTCATGTTTGCTATTCTAGATCTTTTACATTTCCACATGAGTTTTAGAATCTATTTGTCATTTCTATTAAAAATCCTCCTGGTATTTTGGTTGAGAATGCATTGAATCTATAGATCAATATGGGGAGAAATGACATCTTAAGAATATTGAGTCTCCCAATCCATGATCACATTTAGTATTTGGGTCTTCTTTAATTTCTCTCAACAACATTTTGTAGTTTTCAGAGCATGAGACTTGCACATATTTTATCAGATTTATCTCAAATAATTTTTAATTTGTGGTGCAATTGTAAATGGTATTTTTTTATCCAGTTGTCCACTTCCAGTATACAGATTTTTGTATATTGATCTCATAGCCTATAACCTTGCCAAACTCATGAATTTTAGTAGCTTTTATTTATTTATTTACTTTTTGTAGATTCTATCAGATTCTCTACTTAATCATGTCATCTGAGGATAAAGGGAGTTTTACTTCTTTTTTTCCAGTCTGGATGCCCTCTAGCCTTTTATTAATTTTCCATGTCTTATTGCACTGGCTAGAACCTCCAGTATAATGTTGAATAGAAGTGGTGCGACCTGACATCTTTGTTTTTTCCCTGATCTTAAGTGGAAAGGATTCTGTTTTTTATCATTAAGTCCCATGCTAGATGTAAGTTTTTTCATAGATGCTCTTTATTAGGATGAGAACATGCCCATATTTCATCTTTGATAGAACTTTTAATCAGAAATGAATGTTCGATTTTATCAAAATTTTCTGATTATATAATTTTTCCTTTTGGTTTATTAATATGGTGAATTATATTCATTGATTTTCAACTGTTAGAGCAACCTTGCATTCCTGGGAAAAACCTCTGCTGATCATGATGTACTATCCTTTTTTATATTGTTGAATTTGATTGTTAAAATTTTGTTCAGAATTTTTGCATCTGTGTTCATGAGGAATACTGACCTGTAGTTTTTTGGTTTCGTTTTTTCTTGTAATGTCTTGGTCTGGTTTTGGCATCGGAAAAACACTGGCTTCATAGAATGAGTTGGAAAGTATTTCCTCTTCTTCTGTTCTCTGAGAGATTTGTGTAATTGGTATTATTTCATTCCTGAATGCTATGTAGAATTCTCCAGTAAAGGCATTTGGGCCTGGAGATTCCCTGGAAATTCTGGAAGACATTTAACTACAAATTCAGTTTCTTTTATTGATAGAGGGCTATTAAGATTATCTATCTTTTCTTGAGTCCGTTTTGGTATATGTGCCTTTTAAGTAATTCGTCTATTTCATCTAAGGTATTGAGTTTATCAACATAAAGTTATTCGTGATATTCCTTTCATATCACTTTAATGTTTGTAAAACCTGTAGTGATATCACCTCTCTCATTCACAATAATGTAACTTTGTTTTATCTTTCTTTTTATCCTGATTGGTTGGGCTAGATGTTTATCAATTTTATTGATATTTTTCCAAAAAAATTAGTTTCTGGTTTTATTGAATTTCTACCCCTCTCTTTTCTATTTTACTGATTTCCAACCTGATTTTCTTTTTCTTTTTCTTGCTTTAGGTTTAAACTTTCTCCTTTCTCTGGTTTTACAGTGAGAGAAGCTAAAGTCATTGATTTGTGTCCTCTCTCATTAAATTCCAATATAGACAGAGTATGTATCATGTATGACGTTGAATGCATTCAAAAATTCTATTACTGTTTTATGGCCCAGAATATGTTCTGTCTTTATAAATGTTCCACATACACTTGAAAAGACTATGTATTCTGCTGTTATTGGGTGGAGTGCTTTATAACTGTCATTTAGGTCAAGTTGGTTGATGGAGCTGTTCAAATCTTAGATATCCTAATTGACAATTGGTCTACTTGTTCCACTAATTATTGAAAGAGAGTATTGAAATCTCTGACTGTAGTTGTGGATTTGTCTATTTCTCTTGAAAGTTCTATCAGTTTTTGCTTCATGTATTTCTACGCTTTTTTATTAGGTGCTTAAACATATGGGATTTTTATGTCCTTTGGAAGAACTGACCCCTTTTTCATTATGAAATGCCCTTCTTTGCTCGGACATTTACATTGTCTAATATTAATATAACTATTCCAGTTCCCTTTTAATTAGTGTTTGCATGATATATTTTCCTTCTTTTTTTGTTTAACTTATTTATGTATTTATATTTAAAGTACGTTTCCTTGTAGGCAGCATATAATTCTTTTGAAATTAAAAAAAAATACAATTTGACAATCTCTGCCCCTTTTTTTGGTAGAGTTCCGACCACTTATATTTAATGTGATTATTGATATGGTTATGTTTAAGTCTGTCAGTTTTTTATGCATTATCTATGTGTCCTATCTTTCTTTGTTCCCTCTCTTTTCTGCCTTCCTTTCAATATTTTTTATTATTCCATTTTATCTCCTCTTTTGGCTTATTTTCTATAACCTCCATTTTGTTATTTTTTGCTTGCCTTATGGCCTATATGATATAGCTTTAACATGTAACAGACTGATTTCAAGTAAAATTATACCATTTTGCATATAAGAATTTTACGATAGTATACATCCATTTCCCTCCTCTCAGTCTTAACACAATTGTCATATATTTTACTTATACAGATGTTATAAATGTATGCACATTTGGAACAATATAAATACATTGTTATAATTATTTAACAGTCAATTGTCTCTTTAAAAGAGTTAAACAATAAGGATTGTATATTTACCAATGTAGTTATCATTTTTGCTCTTTATTCTTTTTTTAATCATTTTTGTTATGTGATGTGATTATTTCTTTCAGCTTTTGTATGTCTGAAAGTCTTTATTTTGCCTTCACTTTTTTGGAAGGTATTTTTGCTGAGTAAAGAAATCTAGGTTAACAATTTTTCTTTCAGTACATTGAAGATGTCATCACTCCCCTATCTTCAAATTTACATAGTTTATGAGAAGAAATTGGCTGTTATCATAATCCGCATTCCTCTATGTGTTATAGCTTTATTCTCTGGCTGTTTTTGCTGTGTCTTGATGTAATGTCCTTCATATTTCTTGCACCTGGATCTGTAGGATTGTAGTTTTCATCAAATGTGGAAAAATATTTAGCTATTAATACATCAAATAAACTTTTGTACACTTCCCCCTCCTTTGGGAACTCCAGTTGTATGTACATTAGGTTTCATGAAGTTGCCCCAAATCATTAATAATCTTCATTCTTTTTCCATTCTTTTTTTTCTCTGTGTATTTCATTTTGGATAGCTTCTATTCCTATGTCTTCATAATCAGTCGTTTTTTCCTTCTGTAATGTCTAGGCTGCTGTTAATCTTACCCCGTGGATTTTACATCTCAGACATTATAGTTTTCATCTCTAGAATTCAATTTGGAATTTTTATTATGCATTCTGTGTCTCTACTTTCTAAACATCTGGAATACAGTTTAATGATTATTTTAACATCCTTGTCTTCAACTTCTAATATTTGTGTCAGTTCTGGATTGGTTTCAGTTGATTGATTATTTTCATCATTATGGGTTGTGCCTTCTTGCCTCATTTTATGCCTGATAATCTTTGTTTGGGTGTCAGACATTGTGACTTTTCCCCAGTGCATATTGGGTATTTTTGTATTCCTATAAATATCCTAGAGCTTTGTTTGGGGACATAGCTAAATTACTTGGAAACAGTTTGATCCTTCTGGGTCTTGCTTTTAACTTATTGTAATGGGCTGAATAGTGTCCCCAAAAAAATTCATGTCCATTTGAAACCTCAGAATGTGACTTTATTTGAAAATACAGTGTTTGCAGGTAAAATTAGTTAAGATGAGGCTATACTGGATTAGAGTGGGCCCTAAATCCTATGACTGGTGTCCTTATAAGGCTCTGAAGACACACAAACAAGAATGTCTTGTGAAGATGGAGGTAGAGATTGGAGTAATGCATCTATAAACCAAGGAATGCCAGGGATTGCCAGCAACCATCAGAAGCTAGGAGAGCAACATGGACTGGGTTCTCCCTCACAGCCTCCACAAGAAGCTAACCCTGCCAACACTTTGATTTCAACTTTCTATCCTCCAGAACTTCAAGAGAATAAATTCCTGTTGTTTTAAGGCCCCTAGCTTGTGGTCATTTGTTATGGTAGCCCTAGGAAACTAATACACACGTGTTAGGCAGATCCAGTGCGCCTTCTAGTCTAGGACTAATTCTTCCCACTGAAGCAAGACCCTTTGGAGTATTCTACCCAGTGCTCCATGAATTCTGAGGTTTTTCAGTCTAGCTGGTGGGCACAAATGTTATTCCTGGTCATGTTCACCCTAATACTCTCGCATGGCTCTTTCCCTGGCACTTCTCTCACACATGTGCTCTGATCAAATACTCAAGGCCAAGCCTCTGCACAGCCCTGGAGTTCTCTCCCTTTGCGCAGCTCTCTCCTCTCTGGTACTCCAGTACCAGTTTGTGCAACTCCAGCTGCCTTGCCTCCCCTGACTTTGTCCCTCTCCTCAATTCAGAGTCAGCCAGGCTCCACCTGGGCTCCTCCTCCCTGTACTGACTGAAAGCTCTCCTAAGGCAGTGAGTTGGGGCAATCACAGGACCCACCTCACTGGTTTCCCTTCTTCTCAGGAACCACTATCCTTCGTTGCCTGACATCCAGTGTCTTAAAAACCAGTGTTCCGTATACATTTCTTTTTTTGGTTGTTCAGGTGGGAGGATAAATTTATTCCCTGTTTATCCATCTTGGGCATGAGCACAAGTCCCAAAATCATAATATCTTAAAGCCCTAAAATCTAAAGGAGTCTTATAATATAGGGATAGTTAACCAGAATCTCAGAGTCTTAGGCGTTTAAAGCTACAGCAATTGGAATCTTAGCTTGCTCAAGGCACTGGATACTTTCTGAATGATCACCTCCAATAGTTAACAAGTATAAATTGTTCCACAGGCTGGGCTCAGTACTTTGCACAAATTCTGTCCTTTCGTCCCCATGACAACCCTAGGGAGTGGGAACTATTATTTTGTCTGATTTTCCAGATGCTTAGTGAGTGTAAGTCATTGCTGAAGGTCAGACACCTTGTAATCAACAGGGTCTGGACTCAGCCCAGATCTCTTGGCCTCCAAAGCGCATGAGCTCAGCCTCTCTGCTGGTTTGCCTCCTGCGAGGCCTCTCTGCTGAATGCTCACCCTTCCTCTGTGCACACCTCCAGTGACGGGGAGCTCATTATCCTTCCCCAGGGCTGCCTATCCATCCCAACTATGGACACATCTCTCCTGCTGTTCCTAAACCTGCCCTGGGAGACCCCACAAAAGAACATAATCTTCACCTGGGGCTCCTGTAAGGAGGGGAGCAGCTGCCTGAGGTGGGATGACGATCACACAGGAGGGGGGAGTCGGGTTAGGGAAGCCCCAGCTGCAGCCCCTCCCTGGCGATAGAGAGGGGGGTTCATCCTGAGGGAGGGAATCAGCCAGAGACATTGGGAGCAGGACGTCTCAAAGACAAGTGAAGACGGAGCCCAGAACACTGGGCCCTGGGGGTGAGGGATGGATTATAATACAGAAATGCAATTCTCCAGCAGTCAGAGGCATGCGGCCTAGTAAGATTGGACTCGGAAGTGCTGTGCCTTTAATTTCTTGGCTCTTCTCCCTGAAAACTTATTCTACAAAATGTGCCTTTGTGCCATCCATCCTCCCAGATGGCTTTTTAAGTGAAGCTGTTTGTTAAGTGGGAGAAGAAAAGGGAGGGGTGGGGGAGCAGGAAGGGGGTGGTGGAGCCACCGCAGCCCCCAGGGCTGGAGACAAAGTGGGAACAGCAGCGAGTGGGAGGGCAGGGCAGGGAGAGCCGGGGTGGTCCAGGAAGGGGCGGAGCAGGCCTCCCTGGATGGGACCTCGGCACAGCGGAGTCACGTGACCAGAGTCCCAGGGACAGTCGCTGGCAGTGTCCCGGCCCCACTGTGTGCCCAGCTCTGGGTGAGCACTCTGGACTCATTGACCCAACACCTCCTCACACCTGTGTACCAGGTCCGGGGACCATCCTCATTCCATGCAGGAGTGGCTCAGAGAGGTACAGGCCTTCACCCAAAGTCACACAGCTGGTGAGAGGCAGACTCGGGATTCGAGCCCAGGACTGTGGGACTCCAGAGCCCCAGCTCTTAACTGAGATGTCACACAGCCCCTCCCAGACTGTCAGCTGGAAGAGCCTTAGAGATCAACCCCACCGCAGTGCTATCACCCTCGGTGCCTCAGTTTCTCCATCTGTACAGTGAGGCAGTTGGTGCAACTCCCTGGTTCTCAAGCCTGACTCCACATCAGAATCTCCTGGGGCTTTTCAGCAATACTGAGGCCTGGGCCCCACCTCAATATCTGGATTTTTTAAAGCTCCACCCTATCCCAGGACATTCTAACTTGCACAGGGTCACACTGCACCCACTCAGGTGAATTCTCAAGGTGAGTGTTTCTGGAGCCGATTACGGGAGAAGGTTGAGGAGATAGGATTGGCTGTGACCCCACATCTGAGGCAGCCCAGTGGGAGGGTCTGTGATGGATTCCATTTCCACCTCCACATCTGGAGACCTCTTTTGTCCCCTCCTCCTTCCTCATTGCAGCCCACTCCTCTCTAAGCCAGGCGTCGAGAAGCCATGATGGATCATCGCTGTCCCTGGCCACAGATGGATCCTCCACCGCCCGGCGCCAGCTGCCCCAGCCCGGTGTCTACAGCGGGGGCTCAGTGAATGGTTATGGATGAGAAGAAGAAGGGAGTGCCTGGGGACGGGGGTGCCAAGAGGAGGATGTCACAGCAGAAATGCCAAACTGGCTTTCCTCATGTGGCCCTGTTATAGGCCTGGCCTGCATTTTCCCAATTATGAAATGAATACACACACACACACACACACACACACACACACATACACACACTTTTGTTGCCTTTTCCTCCCTAAGGACAAGCTGGATTTGTCAGGTTCCTTAGCAATCCCCAAATGAAGGCGGGAAAGGTAGGAATGGCTGGGAAAGGGCAGTGGCGGCGATGCAGGCACATCACTCACCATCGGGGGCTTTGTCTCTCCAGCGGAAGGGGCATCTGCCCATTTCCCAGAGGGGCAGAGCAAGGCAAGGTGTGAGGCCACGGCCAGAAACTCTCAAGGTAGAGGGAGAAGCCTCCCTCCTGCCCACCTGGACCAGGGGCCTCAGAGCTCAGTCTGCCCCCACCCCTAGCATGTTCCTCCCTAGGGTTTCCTAACCCAGAAGAGCACTTGGAAGTCCTGAGAAGCCCCATCCCCTTCATTACTCCCCTAAAGTTGAATTAAGTCATTCCTACCCCCATTCATTCACCAAGGCCCACTGTGTGCCCTCCCTGCTCTTGGGACACAGCCATGATCGAAGCAGCCCCGTCCCTGCCCTGTTACCTAAGGATCACTATTTAACGGGGAACATAGATAAGTGTACAGGTGATGAATTACAGCTGTGCTGAGGGCTGTGCTTGGTGCCGGGAGCTGCAGAGCAGACAGAGGAGAGGAGACCCCAGGTAGAGGGGCCAGGGGTGCAGAACCCCACCCCCCGGTGGAGAGAGCTGGGGGTGCTTCTCTGCAGAAGGAGGCCCCGGGCTCCCAGCTCTGGGCAGCCCCATCAGCTTCACAGTGAGGCTGGGTCCTTCCGGTCCACGCTCACCTGACTGAATGCTGTGACCCCATTTCCAGTCTCTAAAATGCTGTAGTAATTCGCGGCCCCGCCCACAAGCCGGCTGTGCCCCTCAGGCCCCCGTGCTTCTGCCCGCTGACCTTCTCCTTCTCCTCTTTCCCAGCCTCCCCTAAGGCCTGAGATCCCGCAGGGCCCCCCACTCTTTTGGAGGTTGAGGGTCCCCTGGGATCCGTGGAGATGGGCTTGGATTTGACACTCTGACGAGAGGCCGCTGGCGTCTCCCGTGCCCCTTTGGGGACAGTGTCCTGGTCTGTAACTGGACATCATCACCCACCACAGGGCGTCCAGAGCCGGGGAAGTCGTGCAAACCCTGACGCTGCGCCCTGCTTGGGAGGCCCAGCGAGCGGAAGCAGTGTCACCTCGTGAACCCGCAAGGACTCGGACGGGGACCCTAAGAGGAGGACGTCCTGTCCCATGAGCCTCCATCTTCAGGCAAATGGGTCCCTGCCCACCTATCCTCTGATCCCAGACATGGGGCCTCCCTGGACCAGGGCAATGTAACTGGACTGTGGTCAGAGCCCAGGAGCATATTCTGGAAGCCCTGGTAGAGGCAAGAAGCTGGGGGAGGGGAGCGAGGGTAGATGCAGCGGAGGGGGCGTGGGCTCCAGTCAAATCCATTTTCTCTCTGATGCTGGTCCTGATGCTGCTTCTGGTTCTGGGTGTGGACGGGCGGTAACTCTGGGAAAACTCCGGAGGACAGGGACAGTGGGGAATCCAACAGCCCCGGGGGCAGCTGATCATGCTGCTGCTGCTGCTGTGACAAGGACAAGGCTGATAATAGTGTGCCGGGCACCGTGCCAGCTCTACGTCCTCCATTTCCCGGCATCCTCACTACAGCCTCAGAAGGAAGTGTCCCATTTTAGATGAGGAGACCAAGATTCAAAGAGGAGCTGCCACTTGCCTGTCCCCAATTTAGGTCCCTCTTGGCTCTAGCGTTGCCTGGAACCTCCCAGTTTTCCAGCTGATACCACCTCATCTGTAAAATGTAAAATATGCCCATGTTCTGAGGTTGGCATGGCAATGGTGACTGTCCCTTTTAGAGCAAGTCTTTGGAGGCGGGTGATGGAGTACCAGGTCCTCCAAGGCCAGCCTTGTCTGAGGCGCCCATTAAAGAACAAATGTGGCCCAGCTGCACACCACCTCCGGACGCTGAGGAAATTGTTACAAGGACAATGAAATGAAGGGAGAATCCATCAGCCTGGCGGGGGGCAGGGGGATGCCCACCACCTTGCAGCCTGGCTCACAGGGGTGAGGGGTAGGGAGGACAGGGCCTCTCAGGGGCTCGTCCTGAGACAGGAACTGCTGGGTTCAGATGATTCTCCTGACTCAAAATTGTTCCGTGAGATCCAATTTCAGGAATGTTTTAAAACTGCTGGCAACAGAGAATATCTCTCTTGTGAACTTGAAATGGTAAGACGGTTAGTCTGCAACTATGAGGGCCTTCAGGAGAAGAACTGCCTTAAGTTTAAGCCTAAGTGGATTTGTGACACCTCAAATCCACTTTGGAGTAATAATAATAATAATAATACCAAGAACAACGTAGAGGGTCTGTATGTGCCTAAGCTGTTCTGAATACTCTACCCATACATTCCCTTATTTACTTCTCAGCATAGCCCTATGAAACAGGCACTGTTATTCCAATTTTACAGAGTGAGAAACTGAGACACAGAGAGGTTAAGTAAAATGCCCAAGTTCACACAGCAACTAAGCCCCAGAGGCAAGATTCACACCCAGGCTGTCTGGCTTCAGAGTCCCTGTCCTTAAGCACCTTGACACAATGTATTGATACCTTCATGAAACACAGGGAAGAGAGACAAAGCAATAAATATAAATGATGGAGAGTTTGAGCAAAAGATGTCAGCAAGAGAATTACACGGCCAGCTTGTCTTTTAAAGAGCACTTGGTTATTCAGGCTTCAGCAAATAGTCACTGAACACCCACTGGGCATCAGGCCCTGTTCTGGACACTGGATGGGCTGGAGGGAGGGAGACTAGCCTGGAGGTGATTGCAACAGGTTGGTAAACTGAGACCCAGAGGAGAAGGGACGTGCCATGAGCACAGCAGGTGGGGTGGGGCCCGTTCCTCTGACTCCCTGCCCAGAAATGCACCCCCAGGCTTCTTCTTGTTCTTGTCAAGAGGCTTCCTGGAAGCCCCAGAATTTGATCTGATTATCAAATTGCTGGAAAACAAGAACCATAGGCCAGGGCTCTGGGTGCAAATGACACATGAAGTATAAATTGAGGCCAATCAAATCAGTAAAACAACACCACCACCGGTAATACTCAGTGCTGTTGAACGTGTGGTGAGGCAGGTATTCTCATGCAGAGCCGCTATGGGGACTGTCAGTCAGCCCAAGCATTCAGGGAAGTGATTAAGTAATAAAGATCATGAGGCTTAAACATATGTGGTGATTCCACTTTTAGGAATCTGTCCTGAGATAGTGATCAGAGATTCAGGCAAAGATAACGCCCCAGGAGGTTCATCACAGCCCGATGATGTACAAGAATGAAACACTGTAACCCTCTAAATATTCACCCTTAAAGGCTGGTGATAAAGTTTGATGCATTTGAAGGTTGGTCTATTATGCAGTCATTAACATGTTGCTTTTGAGGAGTTTTTAACGATACAATAGTGAATAGAAAAAAAAAACATATAAATGTATAATCTCAATTATATTATCACAACTATAATTCAATATAATTTCAGTTACAATACATGTATAAAATTCAATACATGTATGGTAGAAGATTAGAAGATGATAATTAAAATAACAAAAATAATAAAGCCTGCTGTTTATGGAGTACCTGCTATGTGCCTGGCGCTGCGTTAAGTGCTTTACGTGTATTAGCTCATTTAACTTCATAGCAACCCTGCATCATTGGTACTATTATTTCCATTTTACAGATAGGAAAGTGAGGCCCACAGAGGTTGAGTGACATGTCCAATGTCACAAAGCTAAGAAGCTGAGCCAGGAGTTCACTCCAGGTCTGGCAAACCCCAGAACCCTTGTATTATCACAATTAATTACTCTATTTGCCAAGCTGGGGAAACCAAGGCAAGGTGACAGTTGGCAGAGCCTGAGAACCAGGGATCTTGTGAACCATACTAAGTCTTTGGACTCTTCATCAAGGAGGCTGTGCAGGGACTTAAGCAGGAGAGGAACATGGACCCTGGCTGAGCCCTTGAGGATCTCATAGACCAAGGCTGAGATGGGTTACTTATGAAATGCTTCTGTCCCCCTGCTTCCTGCTTTGTACTTTATGCCCTAGCAACACTAACTTGCTTGCAGTTTCCTGCACACCTGATACTGTTTCTTCCCTCCATGCCTTTGCTCATGCTGTGCCCACTGCCTGAAATGCCCTCTCCTCTACCTGCCTCGATGGCCTGGTGAATTCCTCTACCTCCCTCAGTGCCTCAGCTGAAATGTCACCCTCTCTAGGAAGCCTGCGCTCTTGTGCCGAGGTGGAGTGAGTGCCTCAGGCATCCTCAGGAATGGTCCTTGGTGCTAGGTGTTGCTGTGGTTTGTTTTGGTGTCTCTCCTCGTGAGGCTCACGGGATGGGGGCTGTGTCTTATTCCGCTGAGACGTGGTATAATCTGGTGGTCAGAGCCTGGGCACTGAGGGCAGACAGCTCCAGTTCTAGCTCAGCATCACCACTTACAGTTTGACGTGGAGCAGATGCCTTTTATCATTTAGCATCTCTGTTCCCTAGTATTTCAGATGGGGTGATGCTGACACCTACCTGTCAGGGCCTGTGAGGAGGGAGGGAGTGGGTGCTTGTGGGGGGTTAGAAGGCACAAAACAAGCAACTGCTGTTATCTTTCCCTGACTCTCCCAGGCCCTCACGGAGCCTGGCCCAGAGTCAGTAAACATTTCCGAATGATTGACTATTTTGGCCTGACTGTGACAACCATTCAAAGCTCCCATCTCCAGGAGCCTAAGCCCTTTGCTCAGTGTCTCTGCCATCTCTACCCAGCAAGGTGGCTATGTCCCCTCACCACCGCCATCCTGCCTATGGCCTTGGATACTGACCACACAGAGGCACCAGTGGGGCCCCGGCTCTCCGGCTTCCAGTTGAGCTTGGCCGGGGGCGAGAAGCAGCAGGAGATCAGAGGCAGAAGCAGTCAGTGTTTCTGTCCCTGTCTCCCTCGCTACCACGTCTGAGGATCACCCCTCTCCCAAAGGCCACAGCCCTTGTGGGGCGCCCCTCCCCCTTCGCAGCTCTCTAGCTGGGTTCTAACTGCCCCTCCTTCAGGCTCAGGCAGGGTGAGGACTCCCGCTGCTGTCAGCCTGGGCCCTGCCCCCTCCCAGTGGGCTTCTCTAACTCCGCCCACACCCTTGTCAGCAGTGTCTCCTGAAGTGCCCGGTGTAGGGAGCCCTCTGTTCCCTGCAGGGACCCTGACCTAATACGGCACCGCCCACCTCTCCCCTTCACCACCCTGCACTCTGATCTGTGTGCCCGCTAACCTTGCCGCTGCCTCTGCCAGAAGGGGCTGTGCCTCTCTCTCCAGCTACCCACACCCTCCCTGGTTCAATGCATAGACTCACCACTGACCTCAGAGCCCTCATGAGTCCCACGCCAGGGCATCTCCCACCTAATCTGGTGTGACCTCTCATGTTTGGGCGGCTGTCGGAGGGAAGCAGAGCTTGGTGTACTTGGGGCAGAAAGCCCTGGGTTCAAATCCCACCTCCGCTCTGCACCACCTGTGTGAGCTTGGGCAAGTCACTCTCCTCTCTGACCTTTGAGTTTCTCGCCTGCGAAACAGGCATGACCATATGGACACTTCGTGGCCTTTGGGGGATGAAATGAGGTGACAAATGCGAAGCCCCGTGTGCACAGCAGAGGCTCAGTAAATGGTGGTGATGATATTGCTGTTGAAATGGTGATGATTATGACAATTACGATGCATCTGTCCTCCCGCGCGCAGCGAGCCCCTAAGGGCAGGGACCGCATCTGATTCAACGCCATGTCCCCAGGGCCTAGCTCAGGGCCCAGAACACAGTGAGTGCTCAAGAAAGGACGCTCGCCATGCAGCCAATTCATTCCACAAAATACGTATTGACAGGCTCTGTTCCAGACGCTGGAAATGCAGCGATAAACAGACAGATACAAATCCTTGCCCTTGAGGATCTAGACAACTCTGGGTCGGAAGCTGGGACTGAGTTGCCTGGAAAGAGGCACAGATCCCAGAATGTTAGAGAAGTGGGGGGACTGGGAGATGTAGCAGCCCTCCAGAGACCCCATCCCAGAGTCCCTCAGGCACACCTGAGCTCACCAGTAGCTGCTGGGGACAGTTCCTGAGAACTCTCCCAGCTTCCCTCCACTGTTCTGGCTTTCTCTGCCCCACAGGAGCTTGCTCCGCCCAGGGGTATGATCGACTATAGGGGAGGGGGATTTCATACTCACACAGGTGACCCTCAACCAATAAGGGGCAGGAGTCAGTTGAGACATGTACCACATGGTTCCCCTGTGGGTCCCTGGCAGGATGGCCCCACTGCCCACACCAGCAGTATCCATGCTCCGTGCACCTTTATCTGACCTTTCTCCCTTCCTCTCTCTCTTCTCTCTCACTTGTGTGTGCTGAGGTCACCTCCCAAATAAACCACCAGCAATGCAAAACCTTGCTTCAGGAACTGTTTGTGGATAGCCCAACTAAGACAGAGGCCATCCGAGTCCAAACTCATCATTGTACCTCTGAGGAAATATGTCCAGACAGGACCAGTAACACCCAATTCACAGGGCAGTTTGGGGCAGAGCAGGCTCCCCACTGCAACCACCCACCATGGCCACTACAAAGGGCAGAGTCCGCAAGCAGACAGGACTCTGCCTTCCCCTCCCTGAGCCACATGCAGAGGATTTTTAAATTCTTTGGTTTTACATCTAAAAGATGAGGAGAACAGATATCGCAATTACTTTTACATAAGCGTGTTCAGGAAATGTTGAAATGCTGAAATATTCCAGTACCACCCACTGCACCCTTAAACGTAGCCTGTGTTTACTTCCAAATGGGGTGCCTCCTCAGCATATTGATCTGGGCTGCTGTGCTGCTCCGTACAGCTGGGGAAAGACCATCATTTCCTCCTCTTCCTGCCTTCCTTTTCTGGGGTCTGAGGCATTTCACACTCACCTGTTCTTGGAAGGACCTCCAAGCTTCATCAGGCCCCACCCACTGGGTCTGTGAGCAGAGTTGTGGTTTCCTCCGTCCTAATGGATCCATGGAGTTTCAGGGAGGTGCAGTGACCTGCCCTGGGTGCAAAGCGAGGCCAGGGCAGAGGAGGGAATCTAGTCACGGGCTCCTCCAGCTTCTGGGCTCACTGCTTTTCCTGTCCCATTGCACATTTAGAAGTCAAGTCTCACTGTTCTTCAAACACACGGAGTGCATTCCTACCTCAGAACCTTTGCACTTGCTGTTGCCTCCGTCCAGACAGAAACACACAACGCCCCACCCCCCTTTTTAATGGCTTGCTCCTTTTCTCACTCAGGTCCTGCTCAGAGGTCTTCTCATCAGGATGATCAGGGGTCAAGGAGGAATGCCCTGAAGAGGTGGCCCTGGAGCCAATCCAGCCTGGAGGCCACTTATTGGAACATCGTGGAGGAGACTCAGGAGCTGGTTGAGGGTCTGGCCAAGATGATGATTAAATCCTAAAATCTTGTGATTCTGACTTGAAATTTTATGGTCTTAAGAGTCTATTAAGTGATGATTCTAAGATTGAGGGGTCTAAGACTCCAGGATTTTAGGGCTGTTGAGTGCTGAGGTGCTGAGATCTCATGTGTGAGCCTTTGCTCCTGGAGGAAGAGCAGTCAGACGCTTTCTCTGGTCGAGAGTAGGTTTTCCCTCTCTCCCCCCCAGTGCTGTGTAAATGTGGCTCTTTGTGGCATGGAGAATGCAAATTGATTCTGCAGTTCCAATGCCAGGCACTTGCCTTATCTGTGTGTTCCAGTTTCCAGAACAAATATTAGAAGACAAGTCTGTGGAGACTTTCTGTGTGTACACGAGTTAATTCCTCCAGCCAGGGGCTCGTCCAGACACGGATCTGAACACAGAGTATCATTCCCGCGCTCACTGCAAGGCAGGGCTGGTGACTGGGCTGCAGCGAGCCCAGTAGAGGGACGAGGGCCCTGTCTCCCCAGGAGGGAACTGAGGGGGCTTTTTGTGTGCAGAGGCTTGGGACCAAGGTGGGACGAGGCAAGAGGGAGGGCAGCCCCAGCGGGTCTGGGCCGTGTGCGCGGATGGGGCCGTTCGCCGCGAGCATCTAGGGGGTATCTGCATGAACCCCGGGGTTGGGCTCACCCGGGGCCGGTGCCAGTGGCGTCTCACCAGCGGGGGGGAGGGGCAGGGCAGCCCCCACCTGGGTCAGATACTGTGCTGGACCCCGGATGGGCTCTGAAGTCAGATAGATGGGGCAGCGCTCACCAGCTCAGCCCTGTGATCTCTTTAAGCCCCTTGGGATTCAGTTTCTTCAAGGGGACCAAGGGTCCTATCCTCCCCATCTGCCTGGTGGTTCTGAGGGTTAGAGGAAACCTCCAGGTGTGGAGCATGTAATGAGCATCAATCCCACAAAGGCCCCCATCACACCTGCTTTGGTGGGTGGGGGCGGGTGCTGCTTGGAGTGCTTTACACAGGTTCCCTCCTCCCCCAGCCCTGGGAGGGGCGCTGTCATCACCCCACTTCACAGATGAGGAAACAGAGGCACAGGGAGGTTAAGTAACTTGCCCAGCATCAGGCCATTGCTCTAAAAACCTGTGAACAGGTATAGAAACATTTAAGTTTTTCCAGCAACCCTCCTAGCTGGGTGCCCAGGAACTGGCCAAATTTCAGCCTGGGCTCCCAAGGGCCTGGCCCTCGCTCCGCTGTGATGGATGCTTGGCTTGTAGCCGGGTGACAGTGAGATGCAGTTGACGCTCCCAGGCCCTTGCTCGTGCTGCGCCCTCTCCCTGGAACACCCTTCCCCCTTGTTTATCCAGGAAACTCCTACCCATGCATCAAAGCCCAGGCAGGCCCCGCGCTCTGCGGACAGCCCCCCACCCCTCCCTGCACCCACTGCAGCCTCCTGGACGGCACAGCGCGTGCTGCGGGGCTTCAGTCCTCAGGACCTGCCACCCTCTCTGTTCACTTGTCCCTTCCTTCCAGCAACAGCCGTCAAGCCTGGCCCCTGTCCTAAGGCTCACATTCTGGGAGGGAAAACCAACCCCACGGTGTTGGTATTATTGCCCCATTTTAGAAAACCTCCTACCCACCAGGTTTGTCATTTCCTGAGGCCACAGGCCCTGGCAGCAGGTAGCAGTCCGGGAACTCTGAGCCCCTTCCAGGCTGCCAGGATCCCCCTGTGGGGCGATGGAACAGCGGTCCCCTCTGGGGGCTGTACAGTGCCCCCTCCTCTCATCCATGTCCGTCCCTCCTTCCCGCAGCCCTGAGACGCCTCCTTCTGTCACAAACCACAGCACTGCTTCTTAGTCGTGTTAATTATGAATGGATCATAAGAGGCTTACCTGAGATTTACGATAATACATTTAGGCACCAGGTGATTAACTCAAAACAACAGGCGATGCACGTGGAACATATTAATACACGAACCTGGCAGGCGGCCTTTCATTCCTGGACCTTTCCCTTAGAGACTCAGCAGTGGCCGGCGGCCCAGCTTGTATCGATTAGCAAAGCGTTAAAAATTTACGACAAGTTGGAATTAATCGGCCCCAGTGAGGGATGAGTTTGACTCAGGCCAAGATTCCATGGCTCCCATGAGGTGAGCCTGGAACGAGGAAAATTCTGTAAAGGAAGCACCAGCCACACGGACACTGAGTCCGTTGTCCCTCTAATGCTCTTACAGGGTCTATCCTGGCCGGATTCAGGCTGCCGTCCTTGCTCACCTGCACCGTGGCCCCAGCTTCTCATCTTGCATGCTCCGACCCACCCTCCTCGCCGCGTGGCAAACTGTCTGGAAACCCACCGTGGCTCCCTGTCTCCCCAGAAGGAAGACCTTAGCCTGGCACCCACCCTTGCATCAGGCCACAATGTCCCTGCCTGGCCTTGGGTTGGACACGCCCAAAGTTGACACCCATCCTATTTGCAGAGCTGTCAGGACCCTCCGCCTACCTGGGGAGAGGGGTCAGGAACCACACGTGCATGAAGGTGCTTTCTCTGAGTTGGGGTCACCTCCTTCACGTTCCCTGCCCTTTCCTCCATCCCAGCGTGAGGCCCACCCCAGCTCACAGGTGCTGAGGGCAGGAGAGGGCTGGGTGGACCCTGACTCCAGGCCTGAGGCCAGACACTCCTTTGCGCCTGACCTCTACCCCCACATCTGACCCATCAGCCAGTTCTGAGGTTCTCCCTCCAAAATACGTCCCCCTCTGGCCTTCTCCATTTATCTCCCGCCCTGGTCCAGGCCTCCCATCTGCTAGAGTCCCCCTGCCTCCAACCCTTCCCGATTCCAAGCCATGCCCCCCTCAAAGGGGTCGGATCACGTCACTTTTTGCTAAAAACTCACCCCTTGCCTCCAACTAAACTTAAAATAAAATGCAAGCTCCCTACCACCTGGCCTACGGGATCTGGCCCCGCCCGCCTCCACTCGTTTGCCTCTGCTGTTCCCTCCACCAGGAGCTCCTTTCCTTCTGCTGGCTCTCCTCCTGGCCTGATCCTTCTTGTTCTCAGGACTCAGCTCCAATATCATGTCTTCCCCAAGCACTGTGCTAAAGTGGCACCTCCCCTGCACTGGGGGTCCCCAGTGTCCCCCTCCAGATCCTTGCTCCACCCGTCCCCTTGCCCCGTGCTCCCAGATGGCTGACCATATCGTCCACATCCGGGGGCCCCTGCACCCCTCTGGCTTCCAGGTAGGTTTCGTTATGGGGAGCCCCAGCAGGAGATATGGGAAGGAAGGGAGGAAGGTCGGGTTGATTATCCCCCCGGGGTCCCTCCCTGCAGAGCACAGGGCTGGCTCCATCCCCAGACTGTGGGTTTCAGCTCCAGTCAGGTGACCATTCCAGACACCCTCCACACAGCTCTCTTCATCTCTGGGTTCAGGTAATTGCTCCTCCCCGCGCCCTGTCAAGCCTGAGGCAGTAACTCAGCTCCTTTTCTGGGGTTTCCTTACTCCCTGCCCACACCTTCATAAACAGTCTCCTTTTAAAACTCTCCCCAAATACCTGATTTGACTGTCATTTCATCTGTCACCTGCTGGGGCCCCGGCTGACAACGCTGTCCACCCTCCTCAATTCCATTTCACCACTCAATTCCATTTCCCCACAGAACTTCTCACTCTTCAAAACTATTGCTTGTTCATTATCTGTGTCCCCTGAGACGGGGACTTATTACATCATAGGTCAGAGGAATAGAACAGACACGCCCTTGCATCTCCAAAAACGGCACTCAGACTCACAGGAAAGCCCAGCCAACTCTATGAAAGTTTCTTGTTAGATCTCACTGACTTTTAAATGCATTCACGCGGCATTTCCCAAGCTGGGATCAGGTGACACTCATCTGGGAGCTGTTAACAGTTGGCAACCTTACACTGATGGTCCATATTGGCCTGATTTTTCTCGTTTCACTGAGAGCCTGTGATGATTTCATCCCAGGCTGCCCTGCCATCAGGTTCAGGTCTGTGCACTGGCTCAGTCAGGACTGGGAGACCTTCAGCCACAGTTCCCTCCAGACCCCGAGGGGCCCAGCGTGACTGTGGGCTTAATTTCATCCCCCTCCCCCTCCACCCAAGCCCACACCTCCTGCCCAGACCTGCTCCTCCCCAATCTGTGCCAGGCTTGGAATTCTGAGCCCAGCCGCCCCAGGCCCTGGGATCCACATGACTAAGACAGACAGGGCTTCAGCCCTAGGTCAGGAATTCAAACCCTGGTCTCTGTCTTACCACCAACTCGCTGTGTGACCTGGGGCTGGTTGCCTCCCCTCTCTGGGCCTCAGTTTCCGCGACTTCTCCTGCTACTCCTTCTACGTGGGATTCCCTTCCGTGTGAGCAGGTGGGACCAGACACTCCCCTAGCACTATCCCTACTCCGGTGCTGAGGTCTTACCCAGCAGCACAGATCCTATTGACAGTCATCTCTCTTTGGGAGGTGAGAAAGGAGGAAAAAAATGTCATCCTGACTATGAGACATAATTATTGTCATCAGAAAGCAAAAGGCAACAGCCTCATGCTGGTCACGGCCGTCCTGACTACAGGGACATTTTAGTTAACAGCGGTACTAAACTGCCTTGCTGAGCAACACGAAGCCATAAAACCTTGGTCCCTCCTCCAAGATGTGGGTTTTAGGATTAACTAAGCCAGTGAGAAGGAATGAAGCCCCTCCTTGATGACAGAGCCTTGGGGATTCGACACCTAATGACAAGGGAGGGGATGTGGGAATGGGATCGAGCATCGCCATCACCAGCGTCATCATTGTTATGGCAACTGACATAAATAGCAGCTTACCTCTGTCCGGAGGGCTCTCTGTGGAGTCACTCACCTGACCTCACCACAGCCCAAGAGAGGAGACAGCGTCGTCATCATCTCCGCTTCCCAGGTGAGGAGAATAAGGCTTGGAGGGGTTACGTCACTTGCCCAAAGCCACTGAGCTTGTAAGTGACTACAAAAAGACTATGATGGGGCTGAGACTGTCCCGAGCTTGTGCTGCTTGTTCCAATGAAGCACTGACACCGGCATGGCCCTCACTGTCCCCTGTTGATCAAACAAGCGAGACAAGGGCTCAGCAGCCATTAGAGTCGGGGTCTAGGAGGGAATCATCCACATCACACCTGTCACCAGGCACACCTATGTCACTGGCACATCCTGGTACCTGGCCCAGGTCCTGAAGGCTGTTGGGTCATGACTAGAGGTGGGCTGGAGGAGAGACTGTTGGTACCTTATTTTCCACGTCACCAGGCAAGTTGCCTGAGCTCCCTTCACAGACCTCTCTCCCCTTTTCGACAAGCCTGAAGCCCAATGGCTGGATTTGCTCGGCCCCGCGGGTGGGCCAGGTACCCAAGGATGAGCTGCTCTTGCTTGCCCTGGGCCCTGTTGCCGGATTCAGCATAATGTGAGAATGAAAATTGGATTCAAGATGATGTAAGGCGGCTCCTGGATCTAGAAGAAGAACCAACGCCTAGTGTTGTTGGGATCTGGGCTGGAATGGGCTGGCCCCCCCTCCTGCCTGCCCTCCTTGCCCTCCAGGACAGAGGAGAGCATCTGGGCAAGGTCAGGGGCCATGAGTTCCTACCATAGGGGTCAGCTGATTCTCCCAGGGGAAACCAGGACACCATCAAGAAAAGAATATGGAATCAATGCCAGGTGGGCAGGAGTTCCAGAGTCCCTCCCCCAACCTCCCTGACTGGCTCAGGGGCCAGCTGGGTGCACAGGCTGCTCTGCCCAAGACCTCCCAGCCCCAGCCTGGGGTGAGCTCACTGTTCTGGCAGGCACTGGGAATGTAGGTGCCACCTACCTGGAGGGAAGTTGAAGCTGTCCAGAAACGTTGCCCCAGGGGAAAAAATAATAACAAATTAATCCATCCTCTCACCACTGAGCCCCAAATTCTGATGATGAAGAAGGAGGAGGAGGTAGGAGTCTGTGTAAGGGTTAAATAAGGTAAAATGTATAAAGTGCTTAGAGCAATGCCTGGCCAACTGGTCTCATTCAATGAGGACCCCATTAGGCACAAAGCATGGGCTTGTCATGTGCCCATCCCCCATCACCGCCTGTGTGTTCTTCAAGGGCACTGTTTCCGGTACCAAAGTCATTCAAGCTGAGGGGCGTGAGGCTGATGGAGATTTCTAAACGTGGAGCTGGTCTCAGGTGTCTCGGCCAGCAGCGGCTTGAAGCAGGATCTCAGTTCCCCAACCAGAGACTGAAGCCAGGCCACGGCCGTGAGAACACTGAATCCTAACCACTAGACCATGAGGGCCAGTGGCTAGAGACAAGGCCCTGGCTTGTCTGCTTTGTAGAAATGAATTTCAACAAAGAGACGGAAAGTAGCGAAACAAGTAAGGTGTTTATTAGGAGGAAAAAGAGTACAGGTGAATAGGCATACGTGGGCAGGCTCAGAGAGAGAGTTGCACCGTCATGGTAGTTTAAATCACTTATATGGGGCATTTCTTCCAGGTTTCCTCTGGCCAATCATCTTGTTTTGCCTGGCTCTGAGTCCGCGTTTGGTATAACTCAGGGTCCTCCCCTGTGTGCACGCACATCTCTCAGCCAAGATGGATTCCAGCGCAGAAGCCTTTGGGAAGGTTGACACCACCTATTACGGGGTGGCACCCCCTCCCTTTTTGGCCCCCAAGGAGCCTTTCTGCACTTATGTAGTTGGGAAGTTCTCCTTGACCTCAAGAATGAGAAATATGTGGTCTCTTTATTTCTTATCTGGGCAGGACTCGGCTCCTCTCTACCCCTATCATTATCTTTATATTGGAGAATCTGTCCACAGCTGCTCAGCCTGGGGCCCAACTATCTCCCAAGTCAGAGCCAGAATTGGGCAATCCTTGCACAAAGGAATGATTCTTCAGTGACAGACTCCCCGCACCCGTAGGCTGGTCAGGCAGCTGGGTGGAGGGCAGTGGTTAGAGTTACCCAGGGAGTTGGGGGTTGGGGAGATCTGCCCACGATCCTCAAACCCAACCACGTGGGTGGCCTCCATCAGCCATTTGCAACAATGTTTCTCAATAAGCAACAGTTCCACGAGGTCAGTATTGTAGTACCTGTTCACAGTTGAGGAAAGTGAGGCTTAGCAAGATTAAGGGAGGAGCCCACTCTCTCTGAGCTCCTCAGCAGCAGGCAGGACTCAAACCCTGGACTCTGATGTTTCATAGTGCTCCTAACAGGTGCACTATATCCATGCTGGATAGATTGATTGACCCAATGGTCACCAGTGATGCTTCTGAAAAAGGCACCTCCTCTCATATCTGCCACGTGAGCCCAGGGAATACCTAAGAAATGATGAGATTAGAGCAGGAAGTGGACAAGGCTCCCCACATCCCCAGTCACCGCAGCACTCGCAAACGCCTGCCCACCGTGAACGCGAGGCTGCCCCACCACACCGCCAAGGTCAGACAGTGTCTTCACAACCTGAACGTGGCATAACGCAGGCATCTCTGAAAAGCCTGGAATAGATCCTGCCCGTTTGCCCCTGCCCTTCTCAGGCACCTCTCAGGCCCCAGCGGTGACACTGCTCTGTTTCCATCAAGGTCCAGCTTTTTTTTTTTTTTTTTTTTTCGGTACGCGGGCCTCTCACTGTCGGGGCCTCTCCCATTGCGGAGCACAGGCTCCGAACGCGCAGACTCAGAGGCCATGGCTCACAGGCCCAGCCGCTCCGCGGCATGTGGGATCTTCCCGGACCGGGGCACGAACCCGTGTCCCCTGCATCGGCAGGCTGACTCTCAACCACTGCGCCACCAGGGAAGCCCGGCAGGTAAGTTTTTTACAGCTTTATTGATGTTTACTTTATATACACTAAACTATATATGTTTAAAATGTAAAATTTCATATCTTGAACATACGTATATACCCATAAAACCATCACCCCAATCAAGATGATGAACAGATCATCTTCAAATTTCCTCATGCCATTCAGTCATCCCTCTCTCTTGCTGCCTGTCCCCATCTGCAATCATCAATCTCCTGTCACTATAAATTAGCTTGCATTTTCTAGAGTTTTCTATAAATGGAATCTCAGTATGTCTGCCTTCTTTCACTCAGCACAATTATTTTGCGATTCACCCATGATAGAGCACAGATTAATAGTCCACACCCCTTTTAAAGATGAATCGTATTCCGTTAGATGGATATATGTACCTCCATGTTTCTACCCATTCACCTGTTGATGGATGTTTGGATTGTTTCTAGTCTGGGACTATTATAATAAAGCTATAAATGTTCATGTACAAGTCTTTATAGAGACACATGCTTTCATTTGTCTTGGGAAAATTCCTGGGAGTGGAATTGCTTCGCCATATGATAGGTATCTTTTTAACTTTTTAAGAAACTGTCAAATTGTCTTCCATAGTGGTTGTACCATTCTACACTCTCACCAGTCGTGCCAGAGAGCTTGATTTCCTTCACATAACTGCCAACATGTGGTATGTTCAGTCTTTATAGGTTCAGCCATTCTAATAGGTATGTAGTGGTTCTAATTTATATCTAATGACTAAGAAGGTTGAGCATATTTTCTTTTGCTTATTTGCCATCTGTGTATCTTCTTTGGTAAAGTGTCTGCTCAGATCTTTTGCCATTTTTTATTGGGTTGGTTGTTTTCTTATTGAATTTTGAAAATTCTTTACGTATTCTGGATAAAAGTCCTTATTAAATATATGCTTTACAAATATTTTCTCCCTCTCCCCCAGTCTGTGACTTCTCTTTTCTTTCTCCTAACAGAGACTTTCCAAGAGCAGAAGTTTTTAATTTTGATGAAGTCCAATGCATCATTTTTTTAAACTTTTTAAAAAAATTAATTTAGTTGGGGCTTCCCTGGTGGCGCAGTGGTTGAGAGTCCGCCTGCCGATACAGGGGACACGGGTTCGTGCCCCGGTCCGGGAGGATCCCACATGCCGCGGAGCGGCTGGGCCCGTGAGCCATTGCCGCTGAGCCTGCACGTCCGGAGCCTGTGCTCCGCAACGGGAGAGGCCACAACAGTGAGAGGCCCGCGTACCGCAAAAAAAAAAAAAATTAATTTGGTTGCACCAGGTCTTAGTTTTGGCAGGAGGGGTCCTTAGTTGCAGCTCGCGGGCTCCTTAGTTGTGGCATGCATGTGGGATCTAGTTCCCTGACCAAGGATCGAACCCAGGCCCCCTGCACTGTGAGAGCAGAGTCCTAAACACTGCAACACCAGGGAAGTCCCTCCAATGCATCATTTTGTTCATAATATCTAAGTGATGTCTAAGAAATCTTTACCTAAACCAAGGTGACAAAGGTTTTTTCCTATTTTTTGAGATGTTTTATAGCTACAGGTTTTACAGTTTGTCTATGATTCATTTTGAGTTAGTTTTTGAATATAATACAAGATACGGACCAAAGTTTCTTTTTGTTTTTCTGTTTTATGGCTGCTCAATTGTTCCACTACCATTTGCTGTGAAGACTGTCCTTACTCCATTGAATCGCCTTCACAATGCTGACAAAAATCAGATGTCCATATTTTTGTGGGTCTAATTCTGGACCATCTACTCTGTTCCATTGATCTATTGTCTCTCATGATGCTAAGGGCACACGGTCTTGATTACTGTAACTCCATTATAAGTCGAGATCAGGTAGTTAGTCCTTTGAATCTGTATTTCTTTTTCAAAGTTGTTTTGGCTTTTCTAGGTCCTTGGCATTTCCATATGAATTTAGAATCTGTTTGCCAATTTCTACCAAAAAAAAACAAAAAAAAGGCTAATGGGATTTTGATTGGGATTTGTAATAATGAGAAGGACTCCATATTTTATTTTGACAGCTTTCAAGACTCCACTCCTCCCCTTTCCCTGTTGGCCCACATCTGGGCATCCTGATAAGAAAGCCTTCATGTCCCTCTGTCCCTTGACACCGGCAGGAATTTCAAATCGCTCAAGCCCCAGTCCACGGATGGGCACTGCCTCCTCCAGGCCCACCCTCTCACCTCAATAAAAATTCAAAGCCACCACCACCACCCTCTGTCTTATTCACTCCAAACCAAGCTCTACTCTTTGGGGAATCCTTTTGCTATTTGCTATGTGAGTAGTAAACTTTATTTCACGTCCATTAGTGCCCATGGGTCATTTGTCCCAACATTCATAAATTCCTGTGTGGGGTGCGTCCCAGCATCCAGCATGGAATACTAAATGCCTAAATAAAGCAGGGTCTTATTGAATCTTTAGATTAATTTAGGAAGAATTGACATCTTAACAATATGGAGCTCTGACCCATGAACACAGTATTTCTCATTTATTTAGTTCTTCTTCAATTCCCTCATCAATATTTTGTAGTTTTAAGTGTACAAGTCTTTCACATCTTTTGTTAGATTTATTCCTAGTTCATATTTTATGCTACTGAAATAATATTTTATTAGGATATAATTGACATGTAATATTACATTAGTTTCATACTGTATAGCACAGGGAACTATATTCACGCTCCTGTGATAAATCATAATGGAAAAGAATAGGAAAAAGAAGGTACATATATATGTAGAACTGAATCACTTTCCTGCACAGTAGAAATTAGCACAACGTTGTAAATCAACTACACTTCAATAAAATAAATTCAAAAAATATTACATTAGTTTCAGATGTACAACATGATTATTTGATGTTTGTATATATTGCGACATGGTCACCACGATAAGTCTAGTTAACATTCGTCACCGTACATAGTTATAAAGTGTTTTTTCTCGTGTTGAGAAGTTTTAAGATCTACTCTCTTAGCAACTTTCACATAGGCAATACAATATTACTAACTGTGGTCACCATGCTGTACCTGGTGTACGCCATTACATCCTCACATCTTACTAATTTTATAACTGGAAGTTTGCACCATTTGATCCCCTTCACCAATTTCACCCACCCACCCACCCGCCGCCTCTGGCACCACCAATCCGTTTTCTGTATCTGTGACTCATGGGGGTTCTTTCTGGTTCCACAGATAAATTAGATCATGTGGTATTTGTCTTTTTCTACCTGACTGACTTATTTCACTTAGCGTAAGGCCCTCAAGGTCCATCCATGTTGTAGCAAAAGGCAAGATTTCATTCTTTCTTATGGCTGAATAATATTCCATTGTGTATGTATATCATTTTCTTTATCCATTCATCCGTCAGTGAACATTTAGGTTATTTCCATATGTTGGCTATTGTAAATAATGCTGCAGTGAACATGGGGGTGCGAATACCTTTCCAAGTTCGTGGGTTTTTTTCTTTAGATAAACACCCAGAAATGGAACTGCTGGATCATATGGTAGTTTTATTTTTGATTTTTTGAGAAAACTCCATACTGTTTCTCCACGGTGGCTGCACCAATTTACATTCCCGCCAACGGTGCACAAGAGTTCCCTTTTCTCCACATCCTTGCCAACACTTGTTATTTCTTGTCTTTTTGATCATAGACTTTCTAACAGGTGTGAGGTGATAGCTCGTTGTGGTTTTGATTTGCATTTCCCTGGTGATTAGTAACATTGAGCATCTCTTAATGTGCCTGTTGGCCTTTGTATGTATTTGGAAAAATGTCTGTGCAGATCCTCTGCCGATTGTTTAGTTGGATTGTTTGGGGGTTTTTGTTATTGAGTTGTAGGAGTTCTTTATGTATTTTGGATATTAACCGCTTATCAGACATGTGATTTGCAAATATTTCCTCCCATTCAGTAGGTTGCCTTTTCAGTTTGTTGATGGTTTCAGGCCCAGCCTGTCAGTGACTTCCATTCCCCTGGCCACAGTATTGGGCTCAGACCCAGGCTGATGCTCAGAGTTAGCCCTTGGATTTTTGATAAAAGTGGGTAAGAGGCCATTGCTTTCCTTTGGGATTGCTAAATTGGTGAGGATGAGAATTATTTGCTTGCGGCCATCTTGGGGATAGCCTGTCTGAGAATGAAGCCAGACAAACACAGCAAGAAAAGGTGGAGAAACAGAGACAGAGAGAGTGAGAATATACGTGTCGTGTCCTAATCACATTGAACATGAGCCCCACAAAGGCAGAGATCCTTGTCTGTTCGGCTCTCTACCATATCCTCGGCACTAGAATGGTGCCTGTGCAAACCAGGCGCAACTGCTTGTGCCCCTGGATCAAGGCAAACCTGAAGCCAGCACACCCCCGCCCCCAGGCTTCCCAGTTTCACGATCTAACGCATTTCCCTTTCTGTCTCAACCAGTTTGAGTTGTGCTTCTATCACCCACAACCCAGTGAGCCCTAACCCTGCTCTCTAGCCACCACGTGGGGAAACACAGTGCTTGGTCCCTCTAGGAGCTAGGTAAACATTTGTGAAGAATAAAACAAATGAACCCAGAAATCTCTCCTGCCCCCTGACTCTCTCAGCTCTCTCCCCTTTCCCAGGAGCTACTGAGCTATAAATAGCTTAGCCAGGACCATGAATCAGAGATCTACAAAGGAGAAGGAGGTCTGCTCTTCCCCCGCTCAGCACTATGTCTGCTCACTTGATGTTTGGAGGAGACTGGCTGGGTTCAAGGAAGCGGCCTGCATTTCTCTGTGGAAACAGAACCCCAAGGAGAGATGGGAAATGGGAAATTAGCTCCGGGCTAATTGGTCTGGGACTAGACTCTCGCAGGCCAGAAGATGCTGGAGTAAAAGGATAATAGCATTAACCGTATGCACATCCCCAGCACATCACAATGTATAGACAATGAGCCTAATGGAGAAGACTAGGCTTTGGAGCTCCCCAGACCTGTCCTAAAATCCCAGGCTGAAATCTGCCACTGACCAGTCACGTGAGCTTGGGCAGCTGCTATTATTATTGGCCCCATGTCACAGAGGAAATAGAGGATGCTAAAGAAGATGTGACCTGGCCAGAGAGTTGCCACAAGCTAGGAGGAGCGGGGTCTGGGGCCAGGGATCTCTGATTCCCAGGACAGCACTCCATATGCGGGGTCCTGGGCTACCTGGTGGAGGGTGATAGAGTTCTGCCTGGCATCTCCCAGAGAAGCAAGGGTCCGGGGGACCCCACATGCTTCCAGGAAGCAGCTGCCTGAACATGTGTCACTCAGGTGGGGCCCAGGATGCCCGGAAAAGCTGGGTGCTCTGCACAGAACGCTGAGGCCGGGTCCCAGGAGGGGAGCCTGCTGCCAGAATGTCATCCCTCACATTCCCACTGGATACTGTGCATTGACAATTACATTTATATCTGTGTATCCTCCTGTTGACCCAAGAAATCCAGAAAAGGTCAGACTCAGTCCCTGCCATGGAGAACCTCACCATCCTATGAAGATGTCTGACCTGGATACAAAGAGGGAACAGCACACAGTCATCCCTGCTATTACTGACCCTGACTTAAACGGAAGTGATGGAGCTCCAGAGAAATTAAGTGATTTGCCCAAGGTCACAGAGCTCAGATGGCAGAGCAAGTCCAAAACCCAGACTTCTGCCACTAAGGCCCATGCTCCATCCTCCACCCCACCCGGCCCCGCAGAGCATGAGAGAAGAGTTAGGAGAGGAAGAGGCCAGCATGGGCTGGAGGCATCTGGGAGGGCTTCCTGGAGGAGGGGGAGCTCAGGCTGAGCCCTGAAGGACAAACTGGAGGAGAAAAAGAGCATGCAGAGAGGGAGGAGCCGCTCACAGTTTGTTGCCCCCAGACCTCTAGGCCTCTGGGTCTGGAATTCTCCATGAGAAGGTTCAAGGTCTTCCTTAAGCAGGTACCCAGGAGCCTCTCCCCAGAGCAGGTGGAGCTGCCTTCCAGGCCAAGCTGGAGGCAGCCCCCAGGAAGGGGGTGGTGGGCAGGGCAGAGCAGGAGCTCCTGGGAACATTGTGTTCACTCGGTTTCTGTTCCAGGTGCTCCTGAATGGGAGCAAGGATGGCAGTGCCCTTGCCCATCTACTCTGAGAGGACAGTGGTCTCACAAGTGCTCTGATGAGGCCATTAGCCCATATTCCATCAGCCAATCAGTGCCACCAGACACGATTCCCACGAATGTCTCATCCGCCCTAGAACTTTGATGTCTACAGGCCCTGTGATTTCCCTTGCAAATTCCCCCATGGGATCAGCGCCCTGCGAAGGTAAGACTCTCCTCATTATGTCCACAATCGGGGAAATTAGCCCTTTTCCCTCAGGTTCTGCCTCCGGAGCCCGTGCTGACAACCCATTTCCTTGTAATGAGCCCACAGAAGCCAAACACCACCACGTGGCATGGAAGTACACATCAGCTGCTCTGTGGGCTGTTCTCCTCCGTGAGCGGGGGGGGGGGGGGGGGGGGGGGGGGGGGGGGGGGGG